>NW_008349529.1:349678-382385 GCF_000622305.1 Nannospalax galili
TAAAGCCTATGAAGTATGCTAGCACACACTAAACACCACCATAACTAGCACACACTAAAATAAAAAATAAAGCCTATGAAGTATGCTAGCACACACTAAACACCACCATAACTAGCACACACTAAAATAAAAAAAACCTATGAAGGATACTAGTGCACACTAAACACCACCATAACCACTAATACCATTACCATGTTTGGTCAACATCATACTATGTTAACAGATAGGAATAAATGGTCAGAAAGATCACCCCAGCCAATGAGTGAATACTGAAGAAATAAACTGATTTAATTCCTCTCTTTGGATAATAATTCCCCATCTCTGAATTATGACAGATGGGGTTTCTTTGGAGAGAATTTTAAAGTAAGATTGAACGATGTTTTGTTGGGGCAAGGGATGTTTCTTTCCCCATATAAATCTGTAGGACGTTGCTTTCTTAGCCTAGCGGTAGACATTAGTTCTCCATCTGTTACCTCAAGATTTGAGCTTTGTCCCTACTAGTATAATATAATCTTAGTTGTGGCTAGCCAGACTTCTATTGGTCTTCTCTTAGTGGATCCCACCTCGGGTAAAATTACCTGGCTTTCAAGCCACTCAGTCCTTTGCGGACACTCTATCTAGAAAAACTGCAGTTTTCTTGATCAAGCTTAATCAGGGTAAAATCCAGAAAAACCCAACCTTCCTGATCTTTCTGCAGCTAGAACTTGGGCACTAGGTTCTTGCAGTCAGCCACAGGCACCTCACTCTATGGACTGGAAACAAGCAACTTGAGAAGACAAGCTTTGGGAGCATCCGTGACAGCAGAGGCTTCCAAGAACCAGGTACAGCCAGCACAGGGGTTTCCACTCAGGTACAGGTTCCTTATCGGGCGAATTCTGATGCATCATCCTAGAATTGCTACTATAAGCTTAAACTTGGGTGTCCTGAAGGCGTGGTCTCCAGCACTCCTTACAACCCTGTGATCTCCCCAGATTTCTCCTTCCTTTTCTGCTTAGGCAGCAAAAGTTGGTTTATGTTTCTTCCACCAAAAACTTTGAACTTACACATTTTAAGAAACCAGGAAACCAGTGTATCTACTAGCATAAAGGGTCTAGTCACCAACAGTACAATTTTATACATATATGTTGTATATATTTGATGCAAAATTATGGCACTTGCTATTATTATGTCTAGTCTAAATCTGGAAATCTCTTCTTCAGTAAATGTTGCCCCTATGGAGAAAGGCTTTGTTCAAGTGTTATTGTGCAGATAATAATGTTTCATCATTGTAACATCATTTGCCTTCTCCATGGTTTTTCCAACTTAAGTCTCTGGTACTATGATTTCTCTGCCAAACAGTTCCAGAGCTCTTCAAAAAGCTGTGTTTGTCCTCAGAACACTATCGTGAATATAAAGTCCCTTGATAAAAGGATTTTTATGATGCTCATGTATTTTCTCTAGTTTTACAGATGGAAGATGGTGCTGATGATGACACAGTAATTTATTTCTTACTCACTGAGCTCATCACTGCAGCTGAGTTTCCCATTGAAAAATTTGGTGACATTACATTTTAGCACCCCTGCTAAAAGATGCACTGAAATCTTCCCTGATTCTCCATTACACAAAAACAAGTTGTGATACAAAGAATCTCAGAAGAGTCCTGAAGGACATTTTTCCTCCTCAGCGTGTGACATGGTGGAGATCTTTGGCTTTGCAAGATGCAGGTCCATCATTCCTTCTTTTAAATTTTAAAGTTCTGGCTATCTAACATTTGAGATATTTTACTCAAAGTACCAATCCTTGGAGAAGAAAATAAGTCTATCTTTCTTAATGGAATGTGCATTTTTTTTTTACTCCAGCCAGATGTATCGTATCTCTTATCTGTTAATTCTTAGCCCAGATCATTTACATGGAGGCTATTTGGCAAACATCTGTTGTCAAGAACCTTACAATTACACACTGTCTATGAATATCTAGTTCGTATATCACAATATTGATTCTTTTATATTTGGCTAAGATTTTAGAATTTTAAGCTATTTATGTTCCATGAGATGGCCATGCCATTCACATTCTAAGACACAGTACATCTTATGCAGCTTTACCTTCTCTGCCTGTCTCAAAAGTGAATTCCATCTAAGTCAGTAATAAGATGCATAAAGTGGGTACCCAATATACTTTACAGAGGGTTGTGATGATCAATTAAAGAAGTTATAAAATTATAAAATGTCATCCTTAGGTCATTCTATCTTGTTCATTGTCTCAGGACTTGATCAGTCTGATCCTACAAACAAAACTGGTACCATCCAAAATGTTATAAAATCAGACTCCAAGATCTTGAAGAAATAGCTGATTCACATGTTATACTGCCATCAGAAAGAATTTAACTTCCACCGCCAAAATAATAATAATAACAACAAATTTGAGCTAAATTTCCAGGCATGACTGCTTGCTACACTGAAGTAGAGGTCCTTCACTGATATCCCCTTTTAGAGAGAAGGGAGTGAGAGAGCCAGATATGGTTATACAGAAATCTGCTATGTGGTTTCTAAAGCTCATCCATTACAAAGGCTACTTCCCAAACACTGCACATCCACTGTCAAAATCCTGGCATCATTGCTACTTAGTCAGTAATTAAATTCCATGCACATGAAGAATTTTGCATGTTTGTACGTTTTAATAATGAGGCTGTCTTCAAGGCTTTTGAAAGGTGCTGGAAGACTTCACTGGTTAACCAAAGCCTGCCAATTATCTCTTTACTTTGCAGTTTTACTAGGATCAATCATCCATCATATTGTGGTGCTTTAACTGGTTACAAATTAAACAGGAAAAGTAATAAGAAAAGAAAACTAATTTTCCTAGACTACCCTAATCCTGCCAAGCATAAAAATGCACTTAGCTCAGAAAACTGCCGAGAAATTAATATAGAATTTGTGTGCTGCTAAGGAAATCATTACAGCAGCTAAGTTCTGGGAATACAGCCTCTGAAAAAGTGAGAGGAACTATTTCATTAAAAAACAGTAGTGCAATAAAATTTAGATATTTATTCTCTACCAACATAACATGACTTTATTAGTACAGCTTCATTTAAAGACATATACGCAAATATCCAGTGAATCAATGAAAAAAAGATTTCAACTGTCAGGCAATTTAAATTTTAGTATTAGCTAACGTTAAAAGGATGGGCGTTTAAACAAATCTTCAAGAGCAATAATAAAGATTGACCTGGGAATATAAAAAACTAGGCAATATAGCAGCTTAGAGGACAATTTCTAGTTATGTAAGAATGAAATTTTAAAAGCTGTGTAATTCTCTACCATTGCCAGGGTTGTCATGAATATTATAATTCTCCCCCTACTACCCCCCTCATCATCATCACCACCATCATTAACATATAATCATCATCACTAATATTTAACCAAAGCATCATCATCATCATCACCACCACCACCACCACCACCACCACCATCACTCCCATCTAATCATCATCATCACTAACATTTAATCAAAGCTTGCTTTATTCTCAGGACCTTACATAAATGTTTTAATTTAATATTTGATACAAAACTATGACTTGGGTCTATTATGACCTGAAGTTTACTAGTGAAGAAACTGAAGCCTAGAAGAGTTCAGTTAGCACAGAAGCTAGCACAAATTATTTGCATAAATTTAGCAAATGATACATTCAACCCAGATGGTCTTGATTCCACATTTCCTCATGATTATCATATGTAGTTTTTTTTTCTTTCTGACAGTAAGTCTGATAGGCAGAACAGCCACAGACAAAATAGCTGTCAAGGAGCTCATGAGCTTCATGAGCCCAAACTAGCTTAAGGTAACTGCAACTTTTCTGATCGTCAAATTCCTTGAAGATATAGCAGGACTAGAGATTCACAACTGGGGCACCAACCACTGGAGAGTAATCCAGACATTTATGGGAAGGTGCACTCATGATGATGGTGGGCAAATACTGTGGGAATTTGGTACGTAAAGTCAATAACAGGCAGAAATAACAAACAGAAGTCCACAAGAGGAAAAATGGTCCCGTTTTCCGCATGAATTCCCAAATGTTTACAGACACTCTGGTATTCAATGAACCCTTTGCATAAACATCGAAGCCTACTCTACTTTTTCACATGTCAAACCAGAACATTTTCTGTTTTGTGCTATTTTAATTTACACTGCTTAATTTACACTGCCTAGGAATGCAACTGCAATTCATGTGTATATGTGGGAGAACATGTGTACATGAGTGAACATGCTTTGCTTGAAAACTTATCAGTGAGGGGTACCATCTGAGAAAATCATGCCATGAATATAAGATCAGTTCTAGTATTTGACTTGGCCAAATACATTTGTACCCAACATCATTTGTGACTGTCCCATTCATGGTGATTCCACATGCACAGGCAAGCATCTGACTCCTTTATCATGGCCTCCGGAGGAGATGCAGAGACCTTCCTATACTAGTAATATACTATATTATATTAACTAGTAGTGTGTAGTATACTGTACTAGTATGTATATAATTTTTGTATGCTATATACAATTATATATAAAGACTTTACTACATGTTACTTTATTATTATTTTTGTATTTCAGTCAGGGTGTTATATTTATTTTTAAAATCCATATATGTTGATTATATTATCGGTAAAATGTCTTATAAGCCATTAAAGGTGGTACTACTAAATATTCGTTTATAAAAGGTGGTGTCATTTTTATATTAATTTGGATAAGGCAGCAGAGCTATCAATCCATGCAAATGGGCTCCAGACTAGGCAGTAAAGCTTCAAATACTGCACTCAAAAATCGCTCTTCAAACTACATTCCAGTGGACTCTCTAGACATAAAAAGTAAAAGACTGAGCTTAAAGACTAGAACAGTGAAGGAGGATGGATAACGGTGACAACAAACTCAAGAGCATGGCAGGCAGAATGAAGCGAATGGCAGCCAGCTCTAAGGTTTTCCACTCAATAATATCTTTATGTTTCAACTTTCAATGCACATTTCTTGAAGCTTGTGGGCCAGGCATTACTCTAGATACAGCAGGCTGTGAGCATAATGGCAGAGCTTGCAGGCAGTTGGAATACAAGGTGATTACTGCTACCATATAGGGATGCACAGAGGCTCTGTGAGCCTAGGGAAGGCATATGCAAGACCCAGACTTTGGAGCCAACTTTAGGGTAAAGAAAAAAAGAAATCGACTAAGCAAAGAGGGAAGTGTTCTGGACAGTCAGTGTTCAAGATGTGTAACAAGGCCCACTAGAAGAAATGCAAGTGTTTCACATATGAAGAAGCTGCTCAATGGAGGTACCACAGAGACCACAGAGTTTAATATAAAGCAGAGTTGATGATAAAACTCAGAAATGACAGAGGTTGAATGGTCTGACTTGCAAAGGCGGGAAGAATTTAAGGATGACTGTGATTAGGAGAGAACTGAACGGAGCCTGAGAACTCACATTGTCTAGGATTATGTATGATCAAATCTTCTGCCAAGGGAAACGGAGGTGAAGGTGGGTGAAAGTTTCAGGACACAGAGAATCAGAAACAGCCCAAGTTAATTAAATAGTCAGAAGATTAATAGGAAATTAGGAAGAAATATACCATGACAAAAACTGATGATGTAAGGCAGGCCAGGTGCCTTGACTTTGAGTTCACTGGTCACCATTCCCCAAGAGCAGCAGCGCAGTTGGCCATCCCCCATCCAGCCTCCACACATGAGCATGGAAGAAAAGACAAGGTAAGGACAATCGGAGAATAAAGACAACCAGGGTGGGCATGTGGGTCTCTTTTGCCTATTTTGCAAATGATATACTAGGAATTGATGCCTAGTACTAAATGACACCAACTATATTGCTTCCAGCTCAGATAATTTATATTGTCATTGGAACAGAGTAAAAAAACAAGAAGGAAACACTGGCTATGGAAAACAAATAGTAGGCACATGGCAGAGTATGTATGATCAATCAATATGAGCCCTAAATTACCGAACGTATTCTCAAATAGATGATTAACTGATCCAAACTGTTACATAGACAAACCTTTAGGAATTAAATAAGCTCCTGAAAATGTTTCTCAGGCTAATTTAATATGCATTTTCTACAAACACTCTTTCCAAGTAAGTGGTCATATAAACAAGAAAACAATAGTTTTCACTAGGGCCCAACCCTAGAAGCCAGATGTTCAAGAAGATGTTCTCTTACTCTTGGTCTTTTTCTTCAGATAATGGCTATCTCAGGTAAGAAGAAAAAGGAGGCTAAAGGGAATTTTTATTTGTCTTTTCTTTTACGTATTAATTCCTGCAGGTGGACTATCTAATGAATGAGAAATTTCCTTTAAAGAAAAAGGCCCCAGTGGATAAAAGTGCTATAGCAGAAAGGAGAACTGTATGGTAGACAGGGGAGGGGCAATCAGAACAGAACTTCTTCAGTTGAATTCCGGAGGTCAATTTTCAGCCTTAGTCTCTGAAGATTTGACAGGGAAGTAAAGGGTGAGAGGCTTAAAGCATAACTGCAAAGCTGAAGCTGCTAATTGGCTCTAATGATCTGAATGCAAATTAATAAATCTCTGTGCTAAAAATTACACGCATATATAATTGTGACTTTTATAACTTAAGAGCTCTATTTAACCCGTTACTCACACCTTTCCCTTGAGGTCTGGTAGGAATGGAGAGCTTTTGTTGTTTTAACTCCCTTCCTTGCCTCATCCCTCATATGTACCATTGAGCTTTACCACTTTTGAAGGTCTTGTTAAAGGAATTCAAGAATAGTAGAAATGAAACATGCAGACATTATCACACGCAGAGGGAATGGATAAATCACAAGGCCATGGAGGGCTGAATAGCCTGAAAATTCCCAGCAATGCTATCTACCTAGAAGCCCTTGGGTTGAGCAAGAAGAAAAATTTTGAAACTGCCATGAGGGGGCTGTCAGATGCAAAAGGCATATAAGAATATGGCTATAACAACATGGTCAGACTGCATACTTTTAAGAAGAGAGTACTCAAGATTAACCAAGATAGCTAACAGTAGAAGACTCAAGAAGGTGCCCAGTTCATGTCCAGTACATCCATGCGCAAATCCGACAGGCGGCATCTAATTCCCATTCCTCCACCTTCTTTATCTTGCCCGTGTTCTGCTCATTACTTTTTCTTTTCTCCTGTCTATAGAATGGACCTTAAATGTTCCATAAAGGTGTTCAGGGTGGCTGGGTTAAAGGCTCATTCCAAAGAGAGGCACTATCGAGAGGGCATGGAACCTTTAAGAGGTGGGATCTAGTGGAGGTCTTCATGTCATTGACACTGTGGCCTTGAAAGGGAATGTGGAATCCCAGTTCCTTCCTTCCTTTCTCTCCCTGCCATGAGTTTGGTGGCTCTGCTACATCACATGCTCCTGCCTAGATATGGTACCTGAAAACAATGGGTCTACCTCATCATGAACCAGGACTCC
This sequence comes from Nannospalax galili, assembly GCF_000622305.1. Lineage (NCBI taxonomy): Eukaryota > Metazoa > Chordata > Mammalia > Rodentia > Spalacidae > Nannospalax > Nannospalax galili. Next base: position 357,105 of record NW_008349529.1, read on the forward strand.
CAGGCAGTGGTCCAAAGCACCCTTTTCTCTTGTTAAGCTGATTATCTTGGGTCTTTGTTGGGACAATGGCCAGTTAACTAACACATATTCTTCTTCCTGCCAAGAAAGAATTCTTTAAATTCATGCTCTGGAGTTCTCTGTGAGGTACATACCTAAAGAGACATATCATCTAGATTATGGGCTCAGAAACCGGGAAGAAAGTCATACAAACTAATAAACAAAAATTTCAAGACAGGGCTGTTCCACTTGCCCCTTCTATCCTATCACCCACAGAGTCTTGTGTATTATCAATGCTCTGTTTCATCCCCTTCTTTCTACCCTCATCACTACGATCTTGATCATGTCTCACTTGGACAATAATGATTGCTAGTTAATTTTCACTGTGTCCCTCCACACTCTGCCCTTCATGGTCATTCTCCTAATAAACATCTATCATGCTGCTGGCCCCAGGAGAACCTTCCAGCCACAGTCCCATCATAGCTGTGTACTTCCATCTCTTTACAGCATGTCCATCCTCTCCTTTAATTGCTTGCTCCTCACACTACATTAGAAAGTCCTTGAGAGCACACACCATGTCTTTTCATCTTCATGGCCCAGTACCCATAAAAATACCTAATTTAATACAAGATCAATAATACATGAATAATAATAATGAACAAGGAAAACAGAAACTCTATAATGTAAATAGAGAGGAACCAGGTTTCAGACCTGCCCACGTGGACAGTCCAGCATTTGTTACTCAGTCCTGTGAAAACTGATTCTGGTTAGAGATGAGGTGCTTGCTTTTCAGCCTCAGACAAAGGGCTTTGAGACAGATCTCCATGGTCTTCTTTGGTGCCTCAGTGACGAGAGGGTTTACAATTAGGTGAACATATACCCTCATTTTGATGGAAAAGCCCTTGCTTAGAGCTGCGATCTAGTGCAAAGGGCAGCAGTGTCTCATTCAGCTTTCAAGGATATCCTAGTTTAGACAACATATTCTATGGTAGGGAAGGGGGTTTGAACAGTGTTGCTTTCCACCTACGTGACCTTGATTAATTTGTTCAACTTCTTTAATTTCTTGTTTTCCCATTTGCAAAATGGGCATCTATTTCATGGGATGGGAAAGCTAAATGAGACAGTGCCTGCAGACTGGTTAGCATAATAGCTGACACATTGTTCAAAGACATTAACTACTACTGTTATCGAATAGCACATTGTTCAAAGATGTTAGCTACTGCTGTTATTGAATGGGGATGTTTGACCATTTCTGAGTGTGTGTGTGTGTGTGTGTGTGTGTGTGTGTGTGTGTGAACAGAAAAAGTACAACTAATGAATGTGAATTATCCAGTACATTCCAGAGCAAACTGAACAAGTTTTAAACCCACACCAAGTGCTGAATACCTTTTCTGTAACATTACAATAAATTTTTGTAAGAGCAAAGAAATAGGGGAAAAGCAGGGCAAAAGAATGCATACTTGACTTGTGTGTTTTATTAATAATTTAAGTGCTTTTGCTAACAGCAAGAAGCTCAAAGTTGTACCCCACCCTCTGTATTAGGACTCCCATCAGCCACAAGGGAACAGAAAGCTATTTGGAAAACTGCTTTTCTCCAGTTGCTTAGAATTATATGAAGACTCTATAACTGTACAGAGGACTAAGACTACAAAATGAGACTATTGCTCCCACCACGCTGGGTGTTAGAATCATCTTAGCATAGAAGGTATATTTCTGTTAAAGGAGTAAGAATGGAAAGACCAAAATGAATGAAAGCTAGAAAGTAGCAAAACTTGCTTGCACAGGTAATGCTGCTTAAAATATTACTATTCAGCAGAACTGATGAACCGATTCAAGAGCTATATGATATTCAGTTATAGAAAATAAGTTATTGTACATGACTGGAATTGAATGATTAGGAAACGCAGAAGTTATTTAAAAACCAAAATCTTGAAAGGAAACAGTGTAAATGGATTATAAAAGAGAAGTTTCAAGTTTCATATAAAGCTTAGTCTTGAGTACAAGACCTAGCCAGTGGAAAACCCACAAGCGATTATTTGGACAAGAAGGCAAAGAAGAAAAGGAATGCAGAAAATGAAATAGAAGAAAGTAAAATACTACTTGTGCATGTAGAAAAAATATTTTGAAATGGCATCTAAAATATGTGCCATTTTTGGCAATTCTTTTTACTTTTTTTAAACATTAATTTTGTTCATTGACAATTTCATACATGCATAAAATGAGTTCTGACAGTCTCTCCATAGCCCTTTCATCTCTCTCCCACCCCGTTCTTGTCTCAGAGTCCTCCACCATTTGAAGTTGAGGTATCATTGCCTGAAGAGGCGGACAGTCCAGACAAGGAAAAGGAAGACAGTGCCTATCTCGGCCTTTACAGCAGACTAGGTTTTTTAAAAGGGCATGCAAACACTGACTGCCCCTCATAAGATCTAGGTACTCCAAAGTTGTATTTCAAGTATCAAAACTAGCCTAAAGCATTGACTATAAAATTCTGCCATCAGCCTGGCCACTGAGTTCAAAATTCCAAGGTGTTCACAGGAGCTCTTCAGGGAGACTGTGTTGTCTTTGTGGTGTATATGTGTGTGTGTGTGTGTGTGTGTGTGTGTGTAGGATAGAGGTCAATGTTGGGTGTCTTTTTCAGTTGCTCTCCATCTTACTTTTTCTTCCCATTTTTTGTTTTGTTTTGTTAAGACAGGGTCACCCTGTAGCCGTAGCTAGTAAGGAACTCACTGTGTAGACCAGGCTGGCTTCAATCTCAAAGAGATCCACCTGCCTCTGCCTCCCCAATGCTGGGGTTAAAGGCATGCACCACCACATCCAGTTTCTACCTTAACTTTTAGGGTAGAGTCTCTCACTGACCCAAGAGCTCACTGGTTCTATATACTTGCTGGCCAGAAAGTCCCAGGAGTCTGCCAATCTCTGCCTCGCAGGTGCTGGAATTGCTGAAGAACTCCATCACACAGGATTTATTATTTTCTCATATGGGTTCTAGGGATGGAACTCAGGCCCCTATGCTTGTGAGGCATTTTACTCACTGAGCCACCTCCCCAGACCCCAAATGGCTGGTTTTAAAGGTGAAATCCTATGTATTAAGCTGGCAGATTAACAATGAACTCTCTCTGGGAAGACTGCAAGCTTTCAATTTCTGTTCATTCCTCACAAATTAAAACTCCCCTTACCTCTTTCTGCAGTCAAGCTTGCTTTCTTGAAAACAAATCCAACTAAGACGTTTTCCTGGAGAAAATCCTCTCAAGCTTAAAAGCTCCTTATCTTAAAACCCCAGGGCAGGTTCTTGAGTTTGACGCCTATCTGCAGACATCACTCATCTCACGCCCATAGTCACTTTCAGTTAAGGACGATCATGAGCAAAAAGAAGAGAACAATGGCAACGGTGATAATAAGGTAAGAATAATAACCAAAGCTGCCAACCATACATCACCAGAGCAGAAAACACTCTGACAAACCCCTTATTTGTTCATGACAACAGTACTGTGACAAAGTGATGGAACATACTACTCGTCTCATACCTAATGACTGCTAGCATCAGCACAACGATCCTTGCTTTGTAAGTATCCTCAGTATCAAAAACGTTTGGGGATCTTTGCAAAATCTCATACCCAAGTGAGAGCTTAGCTTGAAGTCCAAGTCTCACTGCATTCTTTTCACAAGGTGTCACTATCTCCCAGTATCACTGTACAGCTAGTAAATGAATTTCAAATCTTGAAAAGTTGGGGATTTGAGAAAGCAATGCAATTAAAATTGTTGTGTGCATGAACCATTCAATCTTATCCTTTGTTTTTCTGGCTTTATTAACTAAGCCAGCACAGGAGATTCAGCTGTTTGAAGACTTGCCTTCTGGCTTTGCCTTAGGAGGAAAACAAATTCTAATGAAAGCTGGTGTTTCAAATTCTAGCACTGTTTAGAAATAGCAAAGACTACTGAAGCATAGACATGTTTTGGGAACAAATGAAGGCTCACAATAATTCTAACATCTACAAAAGTAAAATCATGACTAAGCCTTCGTGTGCTAATGGGGAAAATGAGGAATATGGTATCCTCTTTTCAGGTCCATGTCAAGAATAAATGAGATCTTCCCCAGGAGACTTAGATCCCTGCTTTGTGGTGGCTAGAGACATGGTTCATGGTTAAGAGCACCCACATGGTGGCTCACAGTCACCTGAAACTCCAGTTCCAGGAGTTCTGATGCCCTTTTCTGGCCTTTGTGGGTACCTGCGTGCATATGTAAAACACACACACACACACACACACACACACACATTAACTAAAAATAAAATAAATCTCTGAAAAAACAGAACCCTGTCTAATACACTGGAATCCATTCATGTCAGTGCCATTATTGTTTCTAATGATAGAATGATGAACTATATATTTCCAACTATGTCTTTTCATTTTTTCTCCAGAGTTCAAGCATGTTTATATCAACTTCAAAAAAAATTTTATTTTATTTTTAATTATATGTATGTAATTAAACATCCTGGAGCTACAGGAGGTTGTGAACTGTCCACTGTGGGCGCTGGGAACCATACTTGGACTCTCTGCAAGAACAGTATGTACGCTTAATGCTGCCCAGCCATATTTCCAGCCCCCTATTTATTTAGTTCTCAATAACTGGAAAGCTATATATATGCCTTAACAGTGTGTTTCGATTGTTTTGTTTTGTGTATAATTGGAAAAGACAAAATTTCTTCAGAAACTGAACACTAAGAAATTGTTATATTCACAGGTTTTTTTTGTAAACTTTTGATGTGTTAGTAAAAGAAACAGGCATAGCCTCATGTCAAAGTGATTTTCCTTTACCAATGAAGGTATTGATTCCCAGATGTCTCACTCCACCAAGAGAAAAAATGTTACCGTAATTAAAAGTAATTTAATTTAGATAAACATTGGCCCAAATTAACAGTCTGCAGTCTGCAGTGCACATCAAAATCATCTGCAGACCAAGAACTTTTAACAAACACAGAGACCAAGTTCTCCCCATGGTGATTCTGATTCAGCTGGTCTGAGGTAAAGCCAGGAACTAAGTATTTTAAAAGCCTGTTTATGCTATTGCAATGTGGAGTCAAGGTAAAGAACATCAGGCTTGAACAATGCCAATTTTTCTTTTGCTAAGAAGAGTTAACACTTTGTGAGTCTATGTTTTCTACTGAACTACATGGTCACTCTGACCAAATTTCATAAACCACAGTTAAACAAACTAGAATACTATTCATTAAACAAACCAAAGTAAATAAGTTGTGATTTAAGGAAGGATGCCCCAGCAATAGTTGAAGTCTATGTCTGAATGAATAAACGATTTGGTCATCTGGACTCAGAATGGGAACTCAAAGAAGTAACGCTTAAAAACAAGGTTGCTCAGAAAGAATGCTGAAACTGTAAGATGTCACATGATTCATCCAAGGGAATAAAGCCAGTGACCATCCAGTGTCAACAACACTCCATCCTGTCACACTATTCTTATCAGTCTAGTTGTGTATGTGTGGATATGTTACACACAAACCTCTTTTACATGCTTTCACTGATTTAGAGAACTTGATCTACCACTGCATACTATTATATACTGTATATGTAGAATGGTTGAGAACATGTCTATAAAAGACAAAGTAATCTTGCCCAATGGTCAATGATAAAACCTAAAATATATTCTTGGCTTCTGACCAAAATAAACAGCTAATGGACTTCCTAATTTTAGTGAAATTTAGGTAAGTATTAATTTCTTAATGCTAAAATTAACTCCATTTGGGGGCTGGAGAGATGGCTCAGCGGTTAAGAACACTGGTTGTTCTTGCAGAACACTAGGGTTCGAATCCCAGCACCCACATGGCAGCTAACAGCTGTCCATAACTCCAGTCCCAGGGGATCCGACCGCCTCTTCTGACCTCCACAGGCATTGCATGGCACAGGTGCACTTACCTACATGCAGGCAATACACGCATACACATAAAATAAAATAAAAATATAAAATTTTTAAAAAAGTAACTCCATTTGCAAGTATTAAGGCTTAAGTGTGTAGATGTTAAGGGTCTCACTATGTATCATAGCCTGACTCAGAACTCGGAATCCTCCTGTCTCAACCTCTCAAATGTTGGGATTAGAGGAATGCACCCCAACACTTGGTCTTTCGAGGCACAAATGTATTTTATCTTACAATAATTATTTTGTTGAACATAAAATGAGGAGGAACCCAATAGAGGCATGCTTTTGAAAGCTCTCGTCAAGAAATTCCATTGGACTCTGATAGGAACATTTGAAATCTGCCCTGTTCTGACCCTTTCATGGTTCCCTGTCTAGAGCTTGTAATGCTAACTACTCTTGCCTTTACTTCTCCACCTCCTATTCATGATTCAAGGGCTTTCTTCTCCCTTTAGAGACAAGAGTTATGCAAGTTGGGAGTGTTTTAGATAGACCCACTGAAGGGGTACTCCAATTGCCTCAGCCTACATCCCTGTTCAGTGTGGAAGAAGGCAGAGCAGTCTGTGTCCCTATTCCCTATTGGCAATTTTGGTAACCCCTTCAGAGGATGGTGTGATAAGAACAGGAGGTAGGAATTGGCTAGGCAGTTAGGGTAAAAAGACCCCAAAGAAAAGTAGCCAGTTTCTTGGCTGAAAGTCAAAATGTCCTTGGCCTCTTAGCAACAGACTGTTCCAAAGGCCAAAAATGTCAAAAGTATTTGGGAGCTCTTATCTAATCCTTAAAAGATTTTACGGTTACCTCTTCAGAGGGGAGAATGTTAGAGTAGCAAAACGCCCCATTAAAAAAAAGAAAGAGTGCACGAAGTTGTCAGGAAAAAGTGATGGGGAGATATGGAAGCAGTTGGAGGGGAGGGAGTGGGCGTGGATTTGATCAAAACACCTTACACATATGCATGAAATTCTCAATAATATTTTTTACGTTAAAAAAATTAGATTAGTTGAATTTAAATACAAGTTAGGCAATGGTGCAAAAATGCTGCTATAAATATGGGCAAAGATGAATGGCTGTAATATGTAAACATAATTCTGCTGAAGAACCTTCTTGTTAACCTGAGTGAGAGACAAATATGGACACAGCACCTGCAATTAAATGCGATTCTGTGAGATATCTACATTCATCCATTTATCCAGATTTATATCAGGAGATATAAAATTAGAAAAAATAAGTACAGGGACAATTTTAATAAAGGCAAAAAATTCAGATCCTGTAACGAGAATTCAAATGAGTTTATTACATATGTGAATGGGTTGGCCACCTTTATTTCTGTTAAAAAAAAAAGTATCTGACTAAAGATAAATGCTACCAGGAAGCAGAGAATGGGGGAATGGGACACGGACACCAAAAAGACAGGCAGGCATCTTTTCAGCATGGAAACTAGTGTTGGCGTCCTTCATCTAGCAGGATTGAAAGTGGGTAATTTTATGAAGTGATGTGTTTCTTCGACTTAAAGAAAATCAAGGAAATGCAGGGCATTGTGGCATACGCCTTTAATCCCAGCATTTGGAGCAGAGACAGGCAGATCTTTGTGAGTTCTAGTGCCACTGTGGCTACAGGGAGACCCTGTCCCAAAAAGACCAAAGAAAGTTGAAAAAAAAAAAAAAAAAAAAAAAAACAAAAAAAAAAAAAAAAAAAAAAAGACCAAATAAAAATGTGAATTTTGCAAGGAAAAAGAGAAACAAAGTGCTGCCATATTTTAATGTTGGGCTAAAACTGTATAATTGGTTTTCTAATAGCAATTTTATGATTGCTATAACATGCTTAGAATGTATACACACTCTGAAAAAGAATTTGTTTTGATAAAATGAAAAAAATTCTCAAAGTTAGCTAAAACTTTTTTCTTTCTTCATAAAGGTCTTAATCTATATTTGGAAAGCAACTAAAAAGTCCCCACCATTTTTTTTGAGATAATGCCAACAGTAATTCAAAATTCATACAAGGCTTTGCATAGCCTTACTAAGAAATAGGCTGCAGTTGTGACTCAATGGTCCAGAACCACTCAAGAGCTTAATGTAAATTTTTATATCAGGGATCCTGCAGAGCTGGAAGACAGTTCACATCTGAATGGCCACAAAGTCATCAGCAAATGCCTTCAGGAGGAAGGGACAGTGGAGGGCCTGTGTGCAGCCAGAAGTCCCCAGGAAGGATCTGGCTCCAACTGGAAGAATGCAGTGGATGAACTGGAGTGCTGATGTTAGGAAGGCAAGTGAAAACAGGGCGGCCAAAACCAAGAGTGCGGTGGTGCGGTGAGCACACATCGCGGGGATGGACGCTGGGGACGGAGCCTCTCCCTCCACCTAGGCACAGCACCGAAAGTAGAGAAGAATGAAGGCCATAAAACGGGAGCCAATGGAAGGAAATGCTTTGACAGCAAGGATTTCCTTCCTCCTCTCAGATGACAATGTGGCAAGAGGCAAGCCGGTAGATGAGGAGTAGCCACTGCAGCATGTCCCTGTGGAAGTGTCTCCCATGACCATGGAGAAGGAGGCAGAAGCTTCCCAAGAGTATTCCACCATGCTTCCTGAGAAGACAGGGGCAGAAAGAGAAGATACAAAATACCTTCACTGGGAAAACATGAGGAATCCCATTTCAAAATACAGGGTGGATGGCAATCTCCTTCCTAATGGAACAGAGGACATATAGTCCAAAGAGTAAGTCACAGACCACTGAAGTCACAGAGAACTCCTTGGCTTCACCTGGGAGGCAGTGCCAACTTGCTGTAAGGGAGTCATAGTGGTAGAAAGTGGCACCAGATTCAGCATCAGGTGCAAGGCTGGACCAAGGGATGGTGACAGTCTGTGGAGACTGGTCTTTCTGCAACTGCCTCCACTGACTGCTCAGAAAAACTAGGCAGAAGCTGAAGTACCAATCCCACTCTGGCCCCATCTGCCACACATGTCTGACCCAAATGGCAGCAGCAATCTCCCAGTGGGCCTCTCTGCTTTCCATCTGGCTGTTTTACTGTCAATTCAATGTCACTGAGATTTTTTTCAATTCATTTAAAAAAATATTTTATTTATAATTTTTATTCTATGTGTATGAGTATATGTAAATACACCATGTCATTCAATGGCCATGGAGGTCAGAAGAAGGTGGTGGGTCCCCTGGAACTGTAGTTACAGATGGTTGTAGCCACCATGTGGGTGCTGGGAATCAAACCTGGGTCCTCTGTAAGAGCAGCCAGTGCTCTTACTCACCGAGCCATCTCTCCAGCCCCAGTGTTTTTAATTCTTAAAGAAACTTTTTATTTAAGAGTAATTTTTAAACCCATGAAAAAGTTACAACAATAATACAAAGGAATTCTATGTGCCCTTCACATAGTTCCCACCAGTGAAAACATTTTCCATGACTACAGGATGTGATCAAACAAGATCAAGCAATAGTCGAACTAAACTATAAGATCACTGGGATTAGAATTGTATTTCTTTTTACATATATTCATTAAAATTTTTTTGGTGTATAATTGTATGTGCTATCACATAAGCAGATAGAGGCAGCCACCATCACAATCAGGATACAACTGTTTACAGTCAACGAAACACCCTGTGTTCTCCTTCACAATCACAGCATCAACCCCTGACAACTACTGGTCTGTTCTCCATCACTGTGATGCTTCCTTTTTGAATATGATGTGTATCGGTCCACATGTAGTATAAGCCCTTTTGAGGTTGGCTATTGTCAGTTAGCATAATGCCCTTGAGATACATCCAAGTGCTATATCCTACAGTTCCTTTTATTCTTGAGTAGTATTCAACTGTACTAACACACCAATGATTACATTCCCATTCACCCATTAAGCATTATTTGGCCTGTTTTTTAAATCTGTCCATTGTAAGGATGGACACAATGTTCTTTTAGCTATCTACACACTAGGATGAAGGGTCTTCCATAACCCACAGGATGTGCTGAAGGGTGTCCCATCTTTGCCTTCCTAGTTCCTCATGGGCCCAGGCCTTCCATGGTTCCTGACCTAATTGTGACAATTAAAAAAGTTAGATAAGAGACCCAGACTCAGACCCAGACCAGGGAATTGAGTCACGCAACCCACCAGACCCTGCCAGAAACAAACAATGGGCATCCTCAAGGACTTACAAGAGCAACCTTTCCAATACTATGCTGAAACAGTTTTCTATCATCTTCCTAGATATCCTGATCAATAGCCTAGGCTCCTTCTCAGACTAGAATAGTAGTCACTAGGCTTAGGTCTTCTTGCTGCCCTCCTATAAGTGGTTAGGGTCTGCATTCTGCTGTCAAGAACAGGTTCCCCTGAAGTGGCTTTGCTGTCCCTGCTGTTCCCTCTGTGCTTCCCCTGGAGAGCCCAGTGCCATTCATCTGCTAAAATTCAACTGTATTAACACACCAATGATTGTATTTCCATTCACTCACTGCGCTTTGAAGGAATCTGAATTGTTTCCAGTGTTTGGTTATTATAAATGTAGCTGCTATAAACAATAACATATAAGGTATTGTGGAAACATGCATTCCCATGTCTCTAAGAAAAATATCCAGGAGTGTGGTGTAGGGTAAAATGTTAAATGTGTGTTGGGTTCACTGAGAAATGCCCTACTATTTTCAAAGAGTTTGACATGTCTATGGCACTAGTGCCCATATTCTCTTACTATAGTCAGCTGTTACAGCCTTGTGTGGCCTGAATCCTTTCCTCTCCTTGTCTTTGCCTAAGCCTGGTATGTCTCAAGCTCACTGACATCCTCTAGTGATCTTGAGTAGTACATAAAAAATGAGATCTGATTACCAATCATTGCCTTATTCAAGGATTTGTCCCCAAAAGTAAAGACAGCCTCAAACCTGCAGTTACCATAAGTGTACTATTGCCTTACTTCCACATCGATGTTCATTAACCAGGAAGAGAAGTTAGACACACTTTATAGTTCTCTGAGTTTCCTATTATGTCTCTTAATTATAACATTAACATGTCTTTGTTGCTAGCTTCGTGTAATGAATAAATGTACTTAAAACTCAAGTGACTACAGCCACTTCTAAGGGGGAAAGTCAACATCCTCATCGTAGAAAATAAGTGTTTTCTCCTGTCATTTATTTCTACTTTCAGAACTCGAACAGAGGTGAAGAGAGGGGACAGAGATGGGAGAGAAATGGCTGAGCTCTCATGTCACTAACAGATCTGCCACTGAAATAAAGAATAATCTTTTTTTTTTCAATGAAATTTTACTGAATCCTTTCACAAAGGTGGACATGCGAGTTATCATCTAGAAAACTCTAAAAACAGGTAAGTACACCTGAACTTAAAATGTAGTGCAAACTGGTGGATGAGGCTGAGGAAGAAACTGGAGCTTCCTGTAAGGGGCGGCCTGAAAACCTCTGTGGCGGCATGGCTGGAGGGCAGCAGAAACAGGAATCTAGATTAAAGGTTATTTGTGCTGTGGTGCTTGCTCACTGTTCCCTGTTATGCTACCCATCCAATAGTCTGCTTCAATACTTTAAAATGCCCTGTATGAGTAAGCTAGTCTATTATACTTAAAAATTCCTTAAAACCTAACCTGCTGAGAAGTGGGGGGTGGGGAAGGTATGAGTCAATGTGGAACCATGGACAGACACTGCTTGAGAGAACCACTTCAGGAAGAACTAAGCCAGAATTGACTGTGAGGGTATTATCTCTAAGAGATCTGAAAAACAGGGGCTGGAGAGATGGCTCAATGGTTAAGAGCACTGACTGCTCTTGCAGAGAACCTGGGTTCGATTCCCAGCACCCACATAGTGGCTATGAACCATCCTTAACTCCAGTTCCAGGGGAATCTGACGCCCTCTTCTGACAGGTACACTCACATATGTGCAGGCAATATACTCATACACATAAAATAAAAATAATAAATTAAAAAATATTTTTTAAAAAAGAAGAAACATGATTCTAAAAAAAAAGAAGAAGAAGAAATCTGAAAAACAAACAACAAAATCTTTGGTGGCCCTGGATTCCCCCAGTGTACTGATACAGAACAGAGGGCTTAGGTCAGTGCTTTGTAAACTCCTAAACTGTCATCCCTGGTATGCTGTGCATGTGAATAGGCACCCCTTCACAAAGGGAGCAGGAGGTGTAAGCTAACAGAGCAATGACAAGAAGAAAGAAGAGGTTAAACACTGCTGCAAAGAACAGTTCTGTCAGACTGAAGAATAAGCCAGGAAGCTAGTTATCAACCTCCAAGAGTTCCAAGGTAACCAGCCATAATAATTTCTCTATTTGAAGTTAAGTGTCACGAAATAAGGATTAAGAAAATAGTGTGACAGTTTTCTGGTTCCAGAACTTCAAAATCACTCCCACAATAAAAGAACAAGTAATCAGAATGTGTCAAGGCATATTCTAGATGCTCTTCCTCCAGTCCTGGTTCAGTGTGATAAGATGCTACTCAAAATGAGAGGCATTGCTACATAGTAATATCACACGCAGGTTGTGCTGCTGGCGTACCTGGTTTGAAAGCCAGCTCATCCACCTGTCTACTGCATGGTGCTGGGCATGTTACCTGTACCTCTATAACCCTGTTTTTCTTATCTATAAAGTGTGAACAGTAATATAGTGACAAACTCACAAGGCTAGTGGGAAGATGGCATGAATTACTGCACATAGACTGCCCCAGCACCCAAGGGGTGCTCAGTGCACGCTCACTCTCTTTCATTTACAGAGGTCTAAGAGAAGCCCTGTCCCAAGAGTCAAAAATCAGCTTAGCAAAGGGTCCTACTCCAAGACTCTTAGACTCTACCATGGAGATGTGGGTCAAGGCAGAACACTTCTTGGAATTTTTGCCCCTTTCTTATAAGCCTGTGGCAACACAGAAAATTGACACTAATTCAACAACTGCACATGCCTGTCTGCCATTTAGGTAAGTAAAGTGTGCCAGAAATTAAGACACAGAGATGACAGCAAAGGCTGGTAAGCAGAGACTTCATAACCCGTGTTTCAACACATGAGTGCAGGGGAGAGGCTGGTGATGGGCAGCAGATGAAGCCAATAAGAGCAGGGTTTGCTTTACCCAGAGGTTTTCACAAATAGTTGAAAAGACAACAAACTGGTAATGGGAACATATAAATAGCAAAACAAGGGAAATTAAAACTATATTTCAGGCATACAATGTTCAGACTAGCGATTCCTTTTTTAAATTAAAATATTTAATTTTTCTTGATTTTGATTTCAAAATCTTTTTTAATGTGACTTTGTAAGAGTGAACACACACACACACACACACACACATGCACACACACACACATTTTACAGATCTATAAAACAGCAATAATAATTACCTGTAACAAAATACAAGGATCCATCTTTCTATAAAAGCCAACCCTTGCAAAGCAAAGAATAATCAGTACTGGGAAAAATGCATTCCTAGCCTGTGTGCTCTAAAACCTCAAACAAACAATAGTTCAGCACTTAAGGTGAGAAGAAATATTTATCATGTGGATCACTTCAATTCTTGTCCAAATACTCTGCTTTCAAACCTCCGAAAGTTCTAATATGTAGAAGAATGTATAAAGATGGTTTTACTCATGCTAGCTAAGGCAAGGACTGAAATTCAATAGCAGTTTCCTGTAAGTGAAGAGCTGGTCATGTTCAGGACACTAATAACTTGAGACCTGGGGTTTCCAACTTTCCTCCGGAATTGGCAAGGCTGGTGACATTTTGTCCCTTGATAATACTCATTTCCAAGAAATGCTTCCCAGCAGAGTCTAAATCCCTCGTGTCTTCCAACTTAATTCCTTTATGTCCTCTGTGTGGAAAGAGAATGTTGACCAGAATCCTCTTTAGTAGCATCTCTTTACTAGTTATTAAATCACTTCCATTACTTGCTAAATGCAGCCAATAGCTTTAACCTTCTGTGGAGGACTTGATTTTCCATCTTACTGATGATTGTATTTGCTCGTCTCTGGACTGCTTCCAAACTTTTGATGTTATCTTCAGGATGCATATTATATATATACATATATATATATATGTATGTATATATGTATATGAATGTATATATATCACTGATATTCTTATCGTGAAGACTTTATAGCAAATAAATCCAAAATAATAACATAACCCCCTCCAGGCTCGAGATATATACATATGTGTGTGTGTGTGTGTGTGTAGTCACACACACATACATAAAGCGTGAGAGAGAACAAAGATCTTAAAAATCTAATAAATCATTCTGTCTTGTTAGAATAGTCATATATTCATTATCAACATACAGCACATTATCATTAACACATGTCTTTTTATGACTCTTTCCTAGCCCAGCTTGTGCCCAATGTAGTGTATTTATTATCAACAATTATACTTTACCTTGAAATTACTCTCTAAATGCCTATCAAGTGCTCAGATCCCCAGAGGGGTAATAGGCTGATCTGGTAGAGATTTGTTTCCTGGGCAGGAAAGTTTATGCAAAGACTCAGTACCAAAGATCCTCATAATAGTTGGGGGAGACAGAGCAATGTGACACATCATGCATGTGACAGTCTCCCAAGGGCATGTGTCAGGGAAAAGGATCACATGGTCTTGTTGCTCTGATACAATGAATGCCTCTACCTCCTTCAGGTTTTTGTCCACACAGCAGTGTGGCCATGAACATACCCTCCACTCTTGACTGCACCAGTGTGAATTATGTGATCTTCACACAGATGCTCCCTGCCTGAAAACATCCTTGGGAAAGACATTAATAAGTAAAATGGGGGACATTGGAGTGGAAGACCTAAAGAGGCTGGTGAAACATGAATAGTTGCTTCAAATTTTATTTTTATTTAAAGTTTTTATATGTTTGTGTATATACATGCCACACCACACATGTGGAGGACAACTTACAGGACAACATACCAATTCTGTCTACCATGTGGGTTCCAGAGACCCAATTAAAGTCACCAGGTTCAGTGGCAAATGCGTCTGGCCACCACACCATCTCACTGGCCCTGCGTCTATCTTTTTTTGTTGCTGTTGTTCAAAAACTTTTATTTTAAAAACAAGTTTGTTTATTCAGCAATAATGGTACATTTAGAATTATAGCAAAAAAAAAAAAAAAGAAGAAGAAGCAAGTTTCTTAGTATTTTCGAATTCTGGCGTGTTGCTCCTTGAGATTCAGGGACAATAAATCACTATTCTCAGGAAGTCTCAGAAATTTCATGTCTGTGGTTATTTTAAACATGCTTGTAACAATCTTTACACTATTATTATATGGGCTGTTAACTGACTAGGAAATCTGAATTTTAAATTATGTTTTTCAGTTTTGAATATTCCTACGGGCTGTAGTTCTTTGTAAGTACTACTAAATTTAGTGTTTTATTCTTTGAACAAAAATTTCTACTATGCATCTATCTTTTAGCCATGGGAAAGCTAGAGAAAAGAGCATCAGGTATGATTGGCCTTGTCTGCATATCAAAGAAACCCCAACCAGATGGCTCAAAGGAAGTATTCATGTAAACACTGCTGTGAAATAAATGCTTGTGTCCTCTCCAAATTCAAAATGTTATTGAGATCAGATTCGGTCATGAGGGTGGGGACCTTAAGAATAGGATTAGTACACTTATAAAAGAGCCCAAATGGGGCTGGCTCAGCAGTAAAGAGCACCAGCCGCTCCTGCAGAGAAACCAGGTTCAGTTCCCATCACCCACATTGTGGTTAATAACAATCTATAACTCTGGTTCTATCTGATGCCCTCTTCTGACCTCCATGGGTATTACATGACACAGGTGAACTTATATACATGCAGGCAATACACTCATGCACATAAAATAAAAATAATAAAGTATTCTTTAATTTTTTAAAAAGGCCCAAAGATCTCACTTGCTTTTTCTGCCATGTGGGGACAGAGAAAGAAATTATCATGTGTAAAACGGGAAACAGGCCTTCACCAGACATCCCAGACATTGACTATGCTGGTACCTTGACCTTGAACTTAACAGGCTACAGAACTGCAAAACATAAATTTATGTTATTTGTGCCACTCAGTTCTAGCTGAAACTAATACCGAAATGCATGCTGCAACGGCAGGTGGGAATCACCAGGTACCTCACATGTTATCTTTCTGCATGGCTTCTGCCCAAGGTGGCCTGGCTGTGGATTACCAGACATCGTTATTTCCAGCAAAACTAAGAGAAAGCAGAGAAGAGTCAGAAAGGCTGCTTCACAGCTGAGTCAGCTTGCTTTACGGCCTTCCTGAAACCCACCCAAGGACTTCAGCTTAATCTCATTGACTACCCAAGGGAAGCCAGGAAATACAAGTGTTTATCTGGGCATGCAGCCAGTTGGAAAACCTCAGATTTCTGCAAGTAGAGGAGAATGAATATTAGGTAGGTAACCAGCAGTTTCTTTGCTAAATCTACGATACAATACTTTTGATTTTGGCCCTGGAAGCCTACATGCTTGAAAGCATGGATGGAATGCCTCGCTCTGCTGTTCCTCTGCTTCTCCCCCTGGAGTAAGACAGGGATGAAAACAGGTCAGGACAGTTAAATCAGTTGCATGAACATTTATCACTCACATCTTCTAGATTATTTTTAAGTTTAAAATAAAAGAAAATCTTGATTACAGAGGCAAAATAAAACCTTACCACATCAGAAGGAGCTATTCAAGCTAAGATGCAGAGCTTTGTTTTGAAAACAAAAACCATCCATTAGAGGGACAGTCAGTTCAACAAAAGGAGGAATGAAACTAGTAAATGTCTGCGATTTCACGTCATGGGGGAGTATAAAACTCAGTTATGTGAAACAAGAGGTAAAAAAAGAAATGTGAAAGCATAATCAGGCCTAAGACACGCCACTCTCTGACACAAAGGATGGCTTCGCACAACCATGTGAGCCGGACCTCTGTTAGAAAGGGGGACCTAAATACTGTATACAGCTGTGCTATGCTTCCTGAGACCCTAGGACTAGAGGAGACATAATCAAATGGGTTTTCTTTTTGGAAAGCTATATTGGCAGACATTTAAGTTAT
Source organism: Nannospalax galili (assembly GCF_000622305.1). Taxonomy (NCBI): domain Eukaryota; kingdom Metazoa; phylum Chordata; class Mammalia; order Rodentia; family Spalacidae; genus Nannospalax; species Nannospalax galili. The sequence goes on from NW_008349529.1 coordinate 374,020, forward strand.
TGCCTTATAGTTATGGCTAAGAACAATACCATTTGAACTCAAGGCACTATCAGGAAAGGTGAGATATAGGCTAATTAGTCTTAATGAACCTGGGTTAACCTTTATAGTCAGGAACTGAGACTCTACTATGGTTGGGTATGGTTTGTACCATTGAAATTTGTGTTGAGGTTTGAACACTGATTCGAGAGGTATCAAGAGATCTTAAGGTCAGGGGAAGCCCATGCTCATAGATTTAACGTAGCTGCCATGTGTTATGGTTTGGATCTTAAATGTCCTCCAAAGGCTTGGATACAGAGGAGGTTTGGTTAGCAAACTGTGGCACTATTGAGATGTGGTGCATGTTTTGGAGAATGAGCACAGTAGAAGGTACTTGGGCTGTTATGTGGGCATGAAGGTGTTATTGGGAACCTAGCCCCTTCTAGCTCTCTCTTTTCTTCTTTGATATGATAAAAGGAGCAGCTTTGTTCAACCACCTGCTCTTGGCCATGAAGTTTTGCATTACTACAGGCACCAACACAATGCAGCCAACCAACCAAGAACCATGAATCCACAAACTAAACTAAACATTTCCTTCTTTTAAGATGTTTTATCATAGACATTTTATCACGGTGATAGAATGCTAACTAACACACCATGAGCATGCGTTAGCTACCATAACAAATGGCAATTGTTCATTGAATTTGGTTTCCTGGCTCTTTCTTGCCATGTCATCTCTCTGCATGCTCCCATTTGCTCTTTACCTGTCCTTCCATGGATGGAGTCCTCACTAGAGGCAAGGAGATACCACTTGCCATATTTCTGAACCTCTGGAACTGTGTGCTAAATAAATTTCCTCTTTTTATAAATTCCTCATCCTAAGACAGTCTCCTTACCTGGCAATAGTTGCCCAGCAAATGATGCCCAAATCGTAAGTCCAAGTACTGTTGGTAATCTAAGGAAAACCTGAGATCAGGCAAGAGTTGGAGAGCAATGAAAAGGGAGCCCTGCTCTTATTTCTTTGCTGCCTTGTCACAATAATGAACTAACGATCTATTAAAGTACCACAACACCAGTGTATTGTAATTTTTAGGTACCACTGCCTTCTCAAAGCTGTAACGTATTCAACAACAACAAACGCGTACACTTCAATCTGAGATAATCCTGAGCATGTATGTACAAAAAAGATGAGCTTTGGGACCAAAAATGCTTAGAAGGGAATCCAGGGTCTAAGATTCACTGAGCAATTATATCACTGGGAAAGAAATGAACACTCCTATGTACAAAACTTAGAAATAGATCCCTGAAATGAAGTTGTGATACAAAAAATGATTCAGTGACATTAAGTTCCTGGCACTTAGTAGGTACAAATGTCAGAATCTCTTCCCCTCTCTCTCACCTCTATACTCCATCCCTCTTTCTATCATAATAATTTATTCTATTAAATTTGGATTTGCATGTCTTCATAATTTGATTATAATATTAAATCATGGAATTAACTGAGAATACCAATAACAGCATAGGTATAAATTTGTGCTCCTTTCCAGTGTGAGTTTGGGCGTTGACTTGCAGGAAACACCTGGCCTGGGGTTTATTTCAAGCAAAGAACTCAGAGAAACTGTAGGGAAGGGAAAAAATTATTCTACCAGCTTCACACCTTCAATTTCCCAGTGACTTTCGTCACTCCTCTAACAGCTCAAAGTTGAAATCACCTATGAGTTAGGGTGATGGTTCAGTCAGAATAGCACCATGCAAGCATGAAAACCCAAGTTCTGGAAGCCTGACCCATGGAAAAAAGCCAGGCACAGCACTTCATGTCTGTAACCCCAGCACTGGGGAAGACAGTATGTAACAGTTGTGTGGATCCTTGGAGCTCAATTGGCCAGCCAGGCTAGCCAAATCCACGAACACCAGGGTCTGTGAGAGACCTTGTCTCAAAACATTAAGGTAGAAAGTAATGAAGGAAGGCATCCAATGTCAACCTCCTGGGCTCCACACACGTGTATATACACATGCATACTCCACACACTCAAGAGAAATTGACATCACCAGATTAAAGTCATTTCGGAACACTGAAAAAGAGATTCAGAGAAAGTGAACAAGAATCTTCTGCATCAATCATGACAGCCTTCTGAGAAATTAATCCAGAAATCATATACTTAGATACAAATATAGAAATAATGACGCTATTGTCCTAACAGACTACATTTCAAAATAAAATATAAACCTCCTTAAATTTACATTGTGGTTAATCCTTTTAAATTATTTAACAAGAAAGAAAGATTCTAAAATGTTTGTTTCTTCAGTGCTCTAAATGGAGCACTAGGGAAAGGTTCACATCTGTGAAAAATTAATAGCTAAATTTTATTTTTCAAGCCATGGAGTTCTGATCTGTTACATGCAAACACTTGTGAAATTTTTTTCTTAGAATAAATGTGAAAGAACGGTATGAAATCAAATAATTGACCAAATTCTGAAATAAGCACAAAGACAGTCATTAAAATACTGTTGTTAATTTTCATTTAATGACTGGGGAATTCTTCGCCTATTACTATGCTATGCAAATCAACAAGCAAAAGAAACCATGAAAAACTCAGAGTATTGCCCTACAATTCATAGTTCTCATTTATTTTGACAGCTCTACTTCTGTTTTAATTATTCATTATAGTATTTTATAGCACAGAATAAATGTGTTATAGTGCATTTTTTAAAGTTATTCTATATAGTTCAGTATCTCTGGAATTTTTTTTACATTAAATGTTTTCAATATTCAGGAAAGAGTCATCTTTTGTGACCTGGTCCAAGGTTATCTAGTGGCATAACAGAATAAATTATGTTTTAGTATTTACCTACCTCTACAATTGCAGATTTTAAATAAAGGTAAAGATCCTTTATTATTAAAAACACACATTAACAAAAACAAACAACTCTGGGGCTGGTGAGATGACTCCACGGGTAAAAGAACTTGCTGCCAAATCTGATGACTTGAGTTTGATCCCTAGGCACCACATGGTGGAAGGAGAGAACCAACTCCCTCAAGTTCTCTAACCTTCACACACACACACACACATACACACACACACACACACACACTCAGAGGATTGAATAAATAAATGCAATTGATTTTTTAAACTCTGAAAAAATACATGGTAGGTCTTATTTAATAAAATTCCTGATGCTAACTTTTTAGTTTTTAAAGATTTCTCCCTGAAGGGGAAGTGAAGAAGGATATCACTGATACCAAGTAATAAAAGGAAGACTATGGGATCTACTGATTTTCTTTTTAAAGTCTATTTTTTAATTCAAATCAGCACAGGGAAGACTTGGTTCTAAAAACTGTTTTTCTTTCTCAAAATTATATGAAGGGAGGCCTGGCAAGATGGCTCAGTAGGTAAAAGCATTTAGAGTGTAAGCCTGATGGCCTAAGGACAAGCCCCAGAACCCACTTAAAAACAGAGAGAATCAACTCCCTTAAATTCCCCTCTGACCTCCACAGGCACACTGTAGCACTTTTGCTCCTGCACACACACACACACACACACACACACACACACACACACACACAGAGAGAGAGAGAGAGAGAGAGAGAGAGAGAGAGAGAGAGAGGCTAATAACACTTCTTTATGATCAAAATGGATGTGAAAGGAGACAATGAACAATAAAGAGTCGAATCAATGATAATTACCTAACAAGACTGCCTTCTTGCCACACTCAGGGATAGGCTTATGGACTTCAGCTTTTAGAAGGGGCATGGGAATGAGAAGTGGGAGGATGAGTACGTGTCTATCATATCTCAAGCACAGGTCTTTAACAGCCCAGCCTCAGACCCAGCAGTACAGTGGCTCTGCATCTGTAGACACACTGAGATACTGGATATTATTCTTTCTTCAAAAAGATACTGAGTATACTGAGTCTTAAGAAAGCAGTATGTCTACTACATGAGAAAGCATTTTAGGGACACTCAGTGGACATTAACACCCTTTACACAAATAACATAACATATGATAAATAACTAGAAATGATCAGCAGGGAGGGGAAACAATTCTTCTTGCTATATAGGCTAGAGGGCACTGTAACATAATTTTAGTAGAGACATCTACATCTAAAACCATTCATAACCCAGACTTTTGCATACCAATTAATGGTTGCATCTTTCAGGACACTACATGCTGGGGTTGTACTGCTCTCTGAGTAACATTCAAATTTGGTCAGTGACGCCATCCATCCTGAAGTGAGAAGAGAGGCATATTTAAGCACTTCAACACATCCTATATTTTGCTGCTGTTCCATAAAATTGCATGACAAAATGGAAGTCATGAAGTATTGATGGGTCATGATAAGGGGCAAGGATCACTTATAGATAATCACTGGTCTGATAACTGAGTGATGGCTTGTTCAGTTATAAATTAAACAATAAAAGTAAGGAACCTATATGTAGTGCTCAGAATTCATATTATAAGATTGTCTTCAAAAATCAATTTTGTAGGGACTCTGTTGTACATTTAGTTGTTTGCGTACGTTTCCATTATTCTGTCAAGCACCCATCAATACTTCATTTTTTGTTCATCATTTTAAGGAAAACTAGAATTCAGAATATAGACCAATCCTGCAGTCACTCGAGAAAGGAGTCCTTAGAGTCAGTGTTTCTAAATCTCTAAACTTGGCCCTGCAAAAGCATTTCTGATACTTTAGGGTGCTCAGTAAACATTTTCAGTGAGAAAACTGGGGCTCTGGATTTTCTATTTTTCTTCGAATTGTAGCTGAATTTCATCCCTCTACTCTCCTGTATTTTATGCTATAAAACAAAGCATAGCAAGATGCCTATTTCCTCTGAGGAGATCTCTGACCCAAGTTCTGAGCTTTCCACACGTGGACAGCTGTGTTTGTGAGGTGTTAGCGCCTAGACACGGCCCTAGATGCACAGGGACGCACGACAAGGAGGCTGTGCACAATGGAAAGCTCTGAATAAGGACTAAAAAGGCAGATGAGGTAGACAAGTCAACTCTTCTTTGCTAACACAACCTTAACTCTGTGCTTAGTAGTACATGGTTTATAGAGAAAACAACAGCTCCGCTATGACTGAGATGGCTACTACATATTTTCAATAGTAACTGCAAAGGTTTTATAGGCAACAAGAAAATAACTGTGCACTGATCCTAAATTTATATGAAAACTTCAACTTTAGAAATCTTTCCTTAAATTTTCAACTGTTGTGAAGGTCTTGGTATTAATTATTAATCACGTGTATCACTATTCAGTCATTTAAAAGTGACAAAGTTGACAATGCTCCTGGAAGTGTCCATGGCAGTGTTCACAAAGGTGTCTCAGATTTTACTTTTCAACTTTTACAAGTTTTCTTAATAAAAGCCCTGGTATTCTAGATTTCTATCACTATGTACTAGGGTAAAGAGATTCTTTCATCTGTTTAAAATATTTTAGAGGGACATTTTCTGCATAAAATTTGAGATGAAATGTTATTAAAGAGACGGTGTTCCGCCCCCTCAATGTGTAGAAAAGAAAAAAGGTGTATTCATTTGTATAAAAAAATGAAAGATGTTCAATTGGGAATCTAACTAGAATATCTTGGCAGTAATTTATTAATAAAAGTTTAAATTTAAAGGCAAAACATGTACTATCTGCAAGGGAAGCAGATATCATATTCTCCATTTTAGTTGATCTTTCTCTAGTGTATAGCTTTTTTATTGTTACTCAGCTCAGATGAAATAAATTTCCAATACACAGGATGTGTGTGGTGACCTCTCTGCTGCAGGAACACAGGGCGCTGGCCTCTCAAACACACGCACTCTGGGAACAGGTTCTCCCTTAAGGAGTCAGGGTGTTGCTAAGCAAGGCAGGAAGGGATAGGAGACAACACAGATGGCAAATAACCAATGTGGGAACAAGCAAGGGCAAGTTAATTTGGTATTTACTGAGCAGCTACAAAGTTGAACATTATTAGGGGCTACAGATCTAAATCTTAAGTTATGTTCTCTATCTACAGAAGATTCCAAGTGACTTTTCTTTTAACCTTTTTATTCTGAAATAAGTCTAGACAATGAGAAGTTTCAAGAATTGTACAACAGGTTCCCACATACCATTTCAATCAGCTTGCTCTAATGTCGGTATCTCATACGACCTTCATAACAATGTTCAAAACTAAGAGACTGACCTCGATACAATGTTATTAATTAAATTCTACACTTGTTTCATCAGTTTTCTATTAATGTCCTTCCTGTCTGGATCCTGCATTGTGCTTAGTCATTGCCTGTTTAATCTCATCCATCCTTGCCTATCATGACCTTGTCATTTTTGCTAGTTGACTCTCAAGCAATCAGCAGAATTTGTACATTCTAAGAATACGGTATATTTTTGATGGATGGGAGTGCCTAATTGAAAGATGACAACTGAACTTGACTGCGGGGGGAGTAGGAGTTTCTCTATTTATAGCACAATAATTCAACATCCATTCATAGCGATTTGAAGAATGTTAAGCATCGGGAATATGATATCAAACAAATGCAGAAATGGCATCTCTCTTAATGGATTTTTATGAGATATTAAATAAGCCATGACAAGAGCATCGAGAACTACAAAGAGGGAGTAAGGAGGACTGGTAGCAACTAAGACGGATTTCAACTGATGGAAGAGTTCTGAGGAGACTCCTGGAGGAAAAGGCAGTAAGCTGAGCTCTCAGCAGTGAGCTGGATTAGTCAGGGGAGGTGGAACAGACGCACTCCCAGAAGGGGAGGGGCAGCATTGAGCCAGGAGCACTTGCTAGAATCCACTAATCACAAAGACAGTATTAGAGGACATTCGGGGTAGTGTGAAGAAGAGAGACTAGATTAGATGATATCGGGAACAAAGAACTTAGCTTCCATTAAAGAGGAGAAACTTCAAATAAGAACAAAGAAGAGAAGACACGGATGGAAAATAGTAAAACCCTATGCCAACTACATAGCCATCAGTTCTGTTCATTTTCTGAGTTACTTAGGTAGAGGATGGCTGAGAATGAGATGCATAAAATATGGAGATACTCAGTGACAAGGACAGTGCTGGATTAACCTTCAAGATGATGGAGACTGGGGTGTTGATAAAAAAAAAAAGAATATTTTGAAAAACATATTTATTCTTGTCCTCAAAAACTTAAGCATTGGGGCTGGAGAAATAGCTCAACAGTTAAGAGCACTGGCTGATCTTGCAGAGGACCTGGGTTCAATTCCCAGAACCCACATGGCAACATGAGTCCAGGGGAATCCGGCGCTCTCTTCTGGCTTCTTCTAGCATTGCACTCTGATGGTGCATTTACATACATGCAGGTAATACACTCATATACATAAAATAAAAATAATAAATAAAAACTTTCCAAAAATTTAAAACTTCAGCATCATAGATATTTCACTAACTGTTCAACTTTCTTAAATTTATTTTAATGGCTTAGTATTTCTTTTCAGTGCTGGGGATTGAATCAGGATCTTGTGCATGTTGGGCTACTAAGCTACATCTCCACCTCTTGGGTTTTTTGAGACAGAATCTTGTTATATATACAACCTTGGTTGGCTTAGAACCTATGGTCTCCTTGCCTCAGCCTCCTAAGTGGAAAAATGTAGGGATGCACCACCACATTTAGCTTTGAAGCGCTCCTTCCCAAAAAGAAGGGAAATAGTGGTTCATGGACTCTGGCCCTGCACAGGGTGGCTGTCATGGGTGACAGCCATCATTCTTTTCCCTAAGTATTCCACTCCCCAGATATACAGCCATCTTTTATACCAAGTATATCATGGAATCATGATTTCATGGTGTGACCAAAATGAAAGACAGAATTTATGGAGAAAGGAGGCTTAAAGAAATAATTCCTTCTATATGAAAACTATCGTTAATCATTATAACAGCAATCCTAAAGCTACCCAAGGTTCATGGAAAATATGTAAATGAAGTGAGACATGATAAATTATGACTACAGACAATTAAAGCTTAGTTTTCTTCATTGGCAATATTCAAAATTAATGGAAGTCTAGAGGATGGGTAAAAACATATGTGAACGTACATAAAATGCTTTATTGATGTTACAATGCAATACATGGTATGCCCTATGTGTACTCCCTCATTAACAGTGCACATATTCAAGGCACTGTGCAAGACAGGAGGGAACACCTACTGCTGTCAGCTTCCATCCGCCCATAGGGTCAGAAGCAAGTGTCACATAAGTAGAACGCCTCTGGCTCTGACAAGATAAATCTGCTCTACAGTGCACTCCATAAGTCTGGAAGGAAATCAACCTATTTTTTTAAAAAAAGTAATGTTGCCTGCATTTCCAGATTTCATAGCTACTACCTATTTTTACTAAAGTTTGTTACTACATTTTTATATACTAAATATTTAGAAAACTGTCA
>NW_008349529.1:383607-445065 GCF_000622305.1 Nannospalax galili
CTCCCTGTAGCCCCAGATGGCCTAGAACTCACTATGTAGACCAGACTGGCCTTGAACTCACAGAGATCCACCTGCTTCTGCCTCCTGAGTTCTTTGATTAAAGGCATGTGCCACCACCCCCAAAAGGAAATTAATTTTAAAATATGCCCCAAACAGCTGGATGAAGCAGAAGGACACTGCTCTTCTCTGTTAGGGGATGATGTTGTTAAATTACTAACAAACTAGCAGTAGCTTTGTTATAATTTATAATAAGCTGCTCATTCACACAATAATGTGACAGGATCAGCAGCTTCCTTGGCTGGAGATGAAAATTCAATGTCTTCAGCCTAAAGACAAATGTTTCTGATTCAATTATATCAGAAGGTCATTCAAGCTATAAATATGAGAGTTGGAATAGTAAGATAAATTCCAATGCACAGACATTTAAATATTATATTTATTTATAGCACTCGATATTGTAAACTAGTGTGTTACTACACAATTTCTTTTTATTCCTGGGATCAAAGAAGCTCAATACTGACAACTGCCAAAACTGACTGCTCTGTATATCATGCTACACTCATGGTAATCATCCTAGGAAATCACCACCTGCTTGTTTAGCCAATGAGGAATGGTCTACACAGAAAGAGACTACAAGAATTAAAGAAGTATTTGTAAGCTCTAAAATTTGCCATTTTTCTCACTGTACAGATAGCAAATTCTGAGAAGTCAATTGCTTTAAATTTTATATAAGATATCCATGTCAAAAGACACTGATAGGGGGCTGGAGAGAATGCTCAGTGGTTAAGAGCACTCACTGCTCTTACAGAGGAACCAGGTTTGGTTCCTAGTACCCACATGACAGCTAACAACTGTCCTTAAATCCAGGTCCAAAGGATATGACACCCTCTTCTGGCCTCCTTGCATACTGCATGCACACATACACTTACTCATATAAATGAAATAAAAATCAAAAAGAAAAGAAAAAAAAACATCAATAATATTGGCCATGGTAATGAGGGAAATTCTTCTAGATTTGCTTTCTAGCTTTTTGTTAACAAGTTAGGTAAAGTTTATATTAGAAAGATGCTTGATCAAGCATTTGACTCTTTCATTGATTCAAGCTTGCAAACCAAGATTTATTTTCTAGACAACACATTTCACAGATGAGGTTCACATATAACATAGTCCCCCAAATCCAACCTGTCTTTGGTAAAATGAAATTGTGACAAAATAAGTAAACTGCCACAGAATTTTTGTTATAGATATTTATGAAAGTGTTTCATTAGTGTATGGGTTATGAATTTACAATCTAAAAAACCTCCAAAATTTGCAGTTTACATGGAACACACACAAACACACACACACACACAATTACTATGATTCCAAATAGCTTTTTTTATTACTTCTTTGAGAATTTCATACAATGTATTTTGATCATATTAACCCCAGTAGGCAACCGGTACAATCACTATGGAAATCAATGTGGGGGTTCCTCAAAAAGCTAGAAAAAGATCTACGTCATGACCCAGCTATACCACTCCTGGGCATATGCCCACAGGAGTCTATATCCCACTATAGAGATATGGACTTGCTCATCCGTGTTCAATGCTCCTCTAGCCATAGTAGCCAGGAAGTGGAAACGGTGTAGATGTCCATCAACTGATGAATGAATAAGGAAAACGTGGTACATATACAAATGGAGTATTATTCAGGTGTTAAGGAAAACCAAATTGCTTTTTAAATGTGAGTCTCTTTTCCAGATGCTATTCTATAGGTAAAGTTAATTATCAAAGTCACACATTACTGATGAACATAAAAACATTATTTTTTGCTTAAAATTGCAGTTCATAGAATTTATCATTTTTAAACTGGAATGGAAAGGAATCACATTATTGCAAATTTCACTTGCACCATCTTTTCTGCTTCATTGTGCTAGTCATAACTGCAATGTAAATATTAGTATACTTGTTAACTGCCAAAACTTTTACTAGCGTATCAGCAATGACCAGAGTGGTCTGGCTATTCTTGGTCTATTAGTGTCATTATTTCCTCCTTTTCCTCAACCTTAGAAAGCATATCACAATGAAATGAGTATAGCTTTGAATCTAGCTTAAAGTCCATGAAAAAGAAAATTATTAAGCACTCTTGGGGTGTGTTATGTTATCCAGTACCCCACAGAACTGATGACTGGTATATTAGGTCACAGCATGGAAGAACTGTCCACATCAAAACTGGTCCTTGGAACAGGCCTTCTGTGTCAATCTTGCCTTCCTGAGAATCTGGCATTTCAAAAGGTCCATAAAGTTTTCAATTCATGAACCCAAGACCCGAGTGAAGAATCTCCATGTGCCTTTGCTGCATAAAACCAAACACGAAACACAGCAGAAATGCCTAAATAGAAAGCCAAATGAAAAGCAGATTAAAGCCTAGAAGAAGACAAAGTTTGCTAATTATACCTTTGGCTGGCTCATTTCTGGGTTTTCTAACTTTCATGATCTTGAAGAAATTTGTTTCCTAAACTTCAGAGCCCCAGTCAAGCTTATAAAGCCCATAACTGGACATAAAGTCCACTTGAAACCCCAGCAGATCAGAGTTTTGTTTTGATATGCCCAATCAGACATGGCCCAAGGAAAGGGTCTTATCATTGAAAGCAGTAAACACCCAGAAAACTCACTAAGGGAGGAATATTCTGTCATTTTCTCTTCGGCAAATGTCTACTTATTTGGCAAACGCCTCTTAACAAGAAATCCCACGAGCGTTAGACAGGCGTGATGGCCATGCACCCTGGGATGGTAGTTAGAAAGTCTACAGGTTTCCCTGACAAAGCCATCTGGAGATGGAAGCTAGAATTGTCTAGACAAGCAGCTAGCTAGTTTTAAAAGAAGAGTGGATTGTGACAAAGGACCGTGAGATAGAAAGAGTGTGGGAATGGTACACAGAGTCTGTATTCTCAGCAGTCACTAGATGTGGCTGGGAACCAGACAGCATGACAGAATGGATGCTGCTATCCGTCATCAGTCACTGGAAGCTTCCGCCAGGCAGGAGGAGGTAATGCAGACCTCCCAACTGGGAAGCTTCTGCATGTGGGGTATTCGGAGGGGGGAAAGGTATTAAAGGAGGAGTGATTAGGGTGGAGCCTGTGTTGTCTTTGCTGAGTAATGAGCTGGCAAGAATGCAAGTCTGGCTCTTCAGGACTGCTTTCAAGAATGTTTCCTGCTGCTCACTGAACAAGTCTAATGAGCATGGGCCAGACACCCAGTTAGCCATTGAGGGTGAGACCCAAAATAAAAATGCCTGAAGGCATCTGACAGGTCCCAGAAAAGGGCTAGAGCAGGCGTCTGTGGAAACAGGTGCAAGTGAGTTATAGACCTCTGAAGCTTTGGTTGAGCAACACAGTGCCTGGAAGAGGAAGGGGCATGTTATGGATGTGCGTCCTGGGTTATGCCCACCTCTGCCTTAAGCACAAAGTGATTTTATAAGAAAATCTAGTGAAAACAGAAACTGTAGTGCAAAATTTTAATTCAAAATTAAATACTAAGCAGTCCCTCATGATACTTTTGATTTAATCCTTAAAGAGAACAAGAGATATCTATGTAGCTTCCCTCCCAGGCTAGGATGTACCATGGGGCCCTGAGAGTCTAACATGTTTCTCTTTGGAGCACCTGAGAAGGAACCCTGCATGCTGGCTCCCCTCCACCCACACACAGTTTACACCTAATCAGGTTTGGGCATGTCGAGCTCGGCACCCCTGGGAAGTGGTGATGTTGAACATACAACAGTCTCCTTACTTACCTTGCTACCAACCCCTTCTGAAGCCGCCAGCAGTGCTGCTGTAAAGTGTCTTTTCTGTTAAAAAAAAATCAAAAACCAAGTAACTTCAAATAAAGGTATTAGAAGCACTGTGGGGTTTTTTTGTTTGTTTGTTTTTACAAAAGAGAAATATACTCATTACTTCAAATTCTCACATTCCAAAACATTGCTCAAAAAAATTCAAAAGAGTATTAAACTGTTTTTCTCCTAAGACTATTAAGGGAACCACAGTCAGGAAAAATAGGAAAATCTAGAACCTAAAGCCTCTAGCAGGAAAAACCAGTATCTTAAAATCAAACAAGTTATTGGCGCTACACTCTTGCCTGAGATTAAAAGGCATTTACTGTTACAGGAGGCCTGGTATTCTAAAGAGCTGATTATATTTTGTTGGTTTGTTTAAATTAACCTTACTCAGTACAAGGTAGACATCATATACTGCTAGCAATATATCAGTATAAATTAAATTGGAATGGATTCTTCTGTATGGTTGGTTAAACTAGAAAGCACTTTTTCCTTACAACTGCTGCAAATTCATTACTTATTTTCTTCTGATCCATAATGCACTTAGAGGATTTACTGAACGTAGAAAGTCTGCCTTGTTATGGTATATTATGAAGGCTCGTGTTTTAAAAATTGGTCCCAGCTGATGGCTTTATTTGGGGGAGGTAATGGAAACTTTAGGAGGTGGGACTAGCTACAGAAGTAGGTCACTTGGGGGTGAACCCTGATGGTTATACCTAGTCCTTGATCTCTTCCTGGCCCAGATGTGGACTGCTGAGCTATGGCATTCTCTGCTACCATGATGGTCTGAAACCTCTCAAGCCATGAGCCCAAGTAACTCCTTCCTTTCAAAAGGTGCTTGGCTCAAGGATTTTGTTACAGAGTCTGACTAATAATCTACCAGTCTTAAAACTCCATCCCACACATTTAAAGAATATTTTAAAGTTCTTTTTTTCATATTTTTCCTATACTTGGTTTTGCCTTTCTATACTTTTATCAGCATATCCATAATTTAGGTATGTTTACATATTGCATGTCAGAGGAAAGGGTTGCTTTCAAACAGTGCAGAAACATTTTTCCTTAATCTGGGAATGAACTGCTGATAGGAAAAAATTCTTATTATAGAGGATTTATTCTTAATTGTTCGAGGTAAACCAATGCCACAATGCAAAGCAACAATGAATTAGAGTTATAACTGTGTATTTTTATATTAAAATTAACATGGCATTAGCTGTTTAGAAGGTTAAATGATTCTGTTTTGTCACATGTTATGTGTATTGCTTGACATTAATCATTATTTAATCTAATACTTAAAATGTGCCAGAGGAGAAATTTACTGCATTAATTTTAATCACAGGACATTTTAAAGAATGTTCTGAAACACTTGGAAACTATTGTTTGTCCCTCTGTTAGCTCAGAATCATTCAGATATTCTAGAAAGTATTAAAGTGGACAAATTAAGTCATTTTAAATGTTCCCTCTAGTGTTTGTGATTTTCAGAATAATTACATTCCATCACTCTTCTGTTCTCTTTATCTCTCTAAACCAAGATTACTTAACCCAACTATATCATTAAGGTTCTCTAGAAAAACAAAATAATAGGATTTGAGTGTGAGTGTGTGTGTGTGTGTGTGTGTGTGTGTGTACACACACATGGTAGGGAGAGACATAAGAAACTGGCTCACATATGTGGAGGCTGAAAAGTCCCAAGATCTGCAGAAGAGTTGGAAGCTGGAGACCCAGCAGAGCAGGCATCTCAGTTCTGCTGAGGTCCACAGGCCCGAGGACCAACCCGGAGTGCCAGTGCTGCCACCACAGTTCAAAGACCAGCAGGATCGAGGTCCAGGAAGAGCTAGTATTTCAGACTGAATCCATGAGCAGAAAATGCCCACTGCCCCACTTCACAGGCAGGAGGAATTCTCTGCCTTGGGAGAGATTCAAGATTTTAATCCTCTTTAGTCTTTCAACTGATTTAACATAAGTTAACACACAATAAAGAGGGCATCTGCTTTATTTAAATGTTAATCTAATCTTAAACTACCCTCGCAAAATACCGGAATATTTGAAGAAATATCTGAGCAAATCAGTGTCCCAGTCAAGTTGATATAAAAGTAACCATGGTACCAACCAATGGCATTCTCCAGTGTATTTTTTTGTATTGTCTATTTTTCCCTAAATCTCTAAAATTTCAGTTCAGAACATTAAAATGTTTCCAAAGAAATGACTGTAGTAACCACAGAAGCCAGGAAAGTAGAATAGGACCATGGAGAGAGGCAGGCAAAGGAGGTCTAGAGAGAGGGGGGAAAATTGATGGGGGGGGACCTAGACCTGGGGAGGAGGGGAGAGAGGAGTACAGAGGGAGAGAAAGGAGAGATACAAAAGGACTAAGAATTTTGGAAAAAAACCAAAGGAAACATTATGCTTTAAGCTTACTTAAAAATACATTACTTGCATGACATGGGTGCACTTACCTACATGCAGGCAATACACGCATACACATAAAAATCTTTTGAAATTAAATTTAAAAATGTTTAAAAAATACATACATTATGTATGTACATCTGTGAATCTTTATATGTGTGTATACATACGCACATGTAGTTCAGATGGAGTTACACTACATGGGGTGATAATGCTTTCCCCAAAAGTCATAGAATATCTAACAAAAACCCCAGTGCCAGGCATGGGAAACCTCCCTTAGAGTTATTGGTCAGGACCAAGAGACTCCCCAAATAATATGTGCTGCTGCCACTGCCCTTGGTTGCCTCCCAGAACTTGGAGACCCCATCCCTGAAGATACCACACATGTCAAAAAAACAACAGCTACTAAAGGAAATGTGTCAGCAAAAGTAAGTTTTCTTCCTGAGCAGAAACAATGATCTTTAAAAGTTTTTAGAAAAGGTTTCATATTATTTGTTACCGTGCCTAAAAAATGTGCTGTCAAGATAAAAGAAAATGCTAAGATGAAATTCAAATGCCAATCTTCAATTGGCAACATCCCCCAATGTCATTAACTCTACTAGGTAAAGATATTTTATAAAAATGTAAAATGAAAACTGTAAGTGCATGAATAAATTAATGCAAATGTCACTGAATCTTATCATACAGGTTTTCTTTAGTGCCTTAAACTAACCTTTAAAATCTGCAAGTACTGAACACCTACAGGAGCTTCAGAAAAGGAGTTGTTTGGTACCCTCACATACAGTGGGTAAAAAGGAGGGACTTCACTATAGTCTAATGAAAAACAAACTTATTTAAATCTCAAAGCATCAACTATTTAAGTGGAAGATTTTATTTGCTCCAAGAACTAAAGAACGTGCTTACATGAGACTTGTCCTTCCTGGGGACTGGGGTGGGGAATGGTTTACCTGGAAGCACATTCAGCAGTTGGCAGCTGGCTAGTAAGCACAGAATTGAGCAAAGATTACTCTCCTTGGGGATCCTGAACAGTGTAGCCTGAGAACTGCCCTTCTCTTCCCTGGGGATATTTTTATGTAACAAGCAAGATGACTCGTTAATAATCAGAACACTTGCCTTCTGGGCAGTGCCGGATAAGAATTATAAATTCGTTCTCTTCAACTCCTTTTTTTCTAGACTACACAGGGGCGCCTTTGCACTTATCATTACATCATTCTCGCTCACTTTAGCTTGCATAACAGACTAGACTGCCCTGCAGTCTGCAGCTTCCTAGTGATGTAAAGGGATGCACTTCAATGACACCAGTGAAATGTGGTTTGGAGATGATTCTGACCCCCAGCTAGTCACCTCAATTATCCAGTTCAACAAGAGAATCAGGAAAGTGTAGCAATTCAGGAGAAACAATCATCATAATGCGGGGTCAGTACTGGCCCTATTCAGTAAAGTAGGATAGAGCAGGCAGCTGAACAAGTAAGCTACAGATACAAGAAAATATCAGAGGTTTTAAAGTCATAATTCCTTAAACATTTTTTACCTCCATAAAGTTTAAAGTACTGTAGGTTGAAATATTTATTTATGCATTGACAATAATGTATATTTATGTGAGAACTGTAAATTAACTAGAAATATTAGAAAAGTAAATGACTATCAGATAATAGAAATCTAATGGAGATGAAATTTTACAAGTATATCAAGAAAATTTATGTAAAGAATAGATCGTTGGGACTGGAAAGATGGCTCAGCAGTTAAGAGGACAGGGGCTGTTCTTGCAGAGGACCCTGGTTTGATTCCCAGCACTCAAAAGGTGGTTAACAACTATCCACAACAGTTCCAAGGAATTTGATGCCCTCTTGTGGCCTCCAAGGGCACTGCCAGACATGGGTGCACTTACAAACATGCAGGCAATAGACTAATACACTTAAATAAAAATGATAAAATATTTTTAAAAAGAATAGATTGTCAATATATACATTTGGGGCAATTATAAGTTAAGCAAATTATAAAACTTGAAGATTATTAAGACTTACAATGTGGCATGACATCCGTAAAGGATGCTCTCAAGTTAGGGAAAGGAAGGGAAATTAGGAACAGGCTAGATAACACATAAAATTACAGTTAGGACAAGTAAAGTCTGGTGTTCTATAACACAGTAGGGTGACTAGAGTTAATACTTTATTGTACTTTTCAAAATAGGAATTTTAATAATCCTAACATACAAAATAAGAGATTTTAAGGTGAAGAATATAACACTTAGCCTAATTTACTCATTATATACTGTATATAGAGATATCACCATGTACTCCATAATATGTATAATTATTATGTATCCATTGAAAAGTTTTCAGTTTTAGACTGAGGCAAGAAAAGAACGAAACGACGAAAAAACTGTCAGACTTTGATTAATCTATATTAACTATTAAATACTCAGCTCAGCTGTCCAACATTATTAATCCATGATCTCTTTCACCTAAGTTGATGGAGCATGTTAGTGGTTCATACGTATCTCCCCAAATCTGTACTCTCCTGCTTACCCAGAGAACTTTTATAAAATTAGTTAGATAGGACGAGTAAGGTCTGGTGTTCTCTAACACAGTAGAGTGACTAGAGTTAATACTTTATTGTACGATGATAAAATCAGGCTAAATGTCATATCTCACATCTCAAAATTTGTCCTATTTTGTGGTGAGATCATTCAAAATCTCTCTTCTCACTATTTTGAAATGGACACTAAGTTATTAGATCACACCTTTGCACTTCTCACCGATTCTGTCCATCAACTTGATTAAAATGACAATCACCTGATTATACTCACACCTGCCTTCTCTCTGAAACCTCAAAATCTCAACAAGACACATACCAGGTTTCTGTTCTCAAAGCTCCTGAGTTCTCCCACTGTGTAGTGACGCAGTGTCCAGACGAGCTGTCCTGAGTGAAAAATACTATTGCAAAAGTGATGGAAGAAACCCAAGGATGGAAGAGAGCTTTGACTTCTGCTTAGGAATCAACCCGCAATCACTGTCCAAAATGTTCATGAGTCTAGGATAAAAAAGTCATGGAATTTATATGTATTTTAAGTATTAGTGGACATAAAGAACCTTAATCAAACCTGTTCTCAGAAAGATTTCTGAAAAGTTTAGAATCTTGAGAGGGGAATTTATTTGGCATCTTCTCCATCTTTTGTTACCTGAGCATCAACACTGGGGCATTCTGATACTTACCTTTACTGCCTTCTCAGAATTGATGAGGACCACTACTGGCCTGCTAGTACTCCTGTTGTTTAGGGAAGAACACTACCTCCTCAACACTTCTATCCTACACCAAACCATGGGAATGCAAAAATGTGAGCCACTCATAGGAACTGGGCATGGAAGGATTCCTCTAACTAGCTTCTCACAAAACTGTAGCTCAAGGCCAGAGCATATCCTGTCACTCCTTTTCATTTGGGATGGCACAGTACACCCTGGGAACACAGCCATCCCAATAACAAGAAGTTAAAGTCACACTAATGGAAAATCAGGTGTCTTGATGCTCCAATTAAAGGCAGGTGATCTG
Source organism: Nannospalax galili (assembly GCF_000622305.1). NCBI lineage: Eukaryota > Metazoa > Chordata > Mammalia > Rodentia > Spalacidae > Nannospalax > Nannospalax galili. Next base: position 393,370 of record NW_008349529.1, read on the forward strand.
CAAGCCTTTGTTAGCTGTCATGAGCCATCACTTCCTACCAGGAGGAAATAATAGATGACTTCAAAATCTTTCAGCTCAGAGAACTGTTTATAACAGCAAAGAAAACACTAGCATAGCCTCTAATCTGCTCTGTCATCCTGGGGGACAGACAAATAGGCAAGAAAACTGCTTCCCATAAATCATGCCTGTGTCCATGAAAGGATCAAAAAAAAAAAAAAAAAAAAAAAAACTGAGGCTGGAGAGATCTCTAAGCTCCTATTTCCTGGACTCTCACTACTAACAAATCAAAATAGAAGAAGGAAACTCCGTTGGCTCATCTGAGGGTGTCCCGGGTACCTGAGGCACAGACTATTCCATTACTTTGTTTTTGACTTCTAGTTCCCAGGTGAACAAATCTTCCTACTTCGGGCCCCTATGCACTGATTCCTCTGTACACATACCCCACAACCCCAAGGCTTTTGCCCTGGAATCCAGGGCATCACCACTGAGCTTCCCCCACTGAATGAACCAATTTACCCATCTGTAGCTTGGGGATAGGACATCAAACACTGAAGCACTAGGACTGATTACAAGCCAGGAAGATTGGTTTTATCTGAATCTGCTCAAAGCCTCCAGAGAAGTTGGAATGTCCATCAGCAAGCATGGAAGGTTGGAGAAGCTTTTCTATAGAGTAAAAGGTATTTTTTCCTCCACTCTGAATATTTCTCTTTCACATGACCTTACGGATTGAGATATCTTCAGCTTCTTTCTTTGTTACTACAAAATAGCTACAAGGGCCTGGCTATTCTCTCCACTTTCCTGCCATTTTCAAGGAAAAGGGATCAGGAGGGACACTGCTTCCATGAGAATCATTACTAAGAAACAAATTATTTCTAAAGTATTTACTTTATCTTTTTATAAGGATAGGGCTGATTTATATTTCATTCGGAAACCAATTGCTTAGAAGCAGAACCAAAAACTGTGAAATTCTCTTCGGAAAAGAACGAAGAAAACCAATTAATAAATACAGAAAACACTCAGTAGTAAACACTTCTTTATTATTTCTGGCTTTCCTGTTTGTAGAACACAATAGTAACCCCAAACCATTTTTCCTGGTGAAAGCTTGCCCCCAGGAAGAAGGCAGCTGTATCATGTGCCTTTTCCACGTCTCAAAATTCAGACCAAAGTTCTCATGTCATCTGTAAGCAGAAAGCAGAGGCAGCTGTCTATATTCCAAACTGGAGAGAAACAGACACAACGCATGTATCTATTGTCTAATATTCATCAGTTTCCAAATGTTGACTGTACAACAGACGATGTATGAACAAAAAATGTCACTGAACATGTCCCCAATATCACAGTTCTTTTTTTTTTTTCTTAAAATGTCAGCCCCTCTACTATGATAGATGACAATATTCCTGAGTCATGAATTGGTATGTCAATCACTCAATCAATGACCTATAATCCCCAAACTTCCTTGTATTGAGCACAATCCAAAAGACTTTTGCAAGTTCAATGACACATGCTGGGAAAGGCTTCAAAACCCACGGGCTCAGTTGTTGGCATCCTTCACACTTCACTCCTCTTCTCCCTTTGGCTATTTGCACTTCAAGCATAATGGTCAGAACTATAGTAGTTATCTTCTGATTACAAGGTGGCTTTGAGGATGGAAAAATGTGGCCTGAAAAGAGCTGACCATGAAAATAGAAAGAGTTTAGGTAAGCTAATGATGACTCTTTAGATAACACGCAAACCCCTCACTCAAGAGTTCTTTTGCATGAGAAAAAAGTAAGCCTCCATATTAAGTTAGTAGTATCAGGTCCCTATTACTAGCAGATGATCCTAACAGCAAACTATACAAATAGTTATCAGATTGTTCGAATTCTTTTGAAAAATTTTCTCCTGCAGTATTGTATATCCTTTGACAGTTCGATGTCCACTAAATCACAATCCACAACATCAACTAATTCCTTGGAAATGCCTGCCAGGCCACCTTGGGCTCCAAGTCACTTCCCCTCCTACTCATGAAGAGTTGTCAGAGCTTCTTGACTCTCCATCAACCTCTATCCCCTTCACTGGCACAGTCAACACTCTGCAGAAGATCTCACCTTCAAGTTCAGGGAAATAAAATAGAAACATCAGATAAAGCTGCCATAGCTCCCTCCACCAAAACCAAAAACCACTTGTCAAAACCACTTGTCATCAAGAGTCATCATGATGATTAAAGATCAGACGGAGCCTCTTCTTCAGAAGTCCCAGCCTTGCAGTCCACTTGTTGAGAAGTCTAGGGACAATCCCTTATCTGGACTCACCTTCAATTCCTTATCTATAAAATGGTTTTTGTTTGGCATGCAATAGAGAGTCAAGGCACATTTCACTAGGTTACATTTCCCCGTAATAACTATAGTTCTCCATTAAAATAACAAAGCATTAGTGTTATCACAAATCATACCATTAACAGCAAAGAAAAAATAAACGAATGTAGGCATGGTGGAAGATGAACTATTTGATCTAATCATAATATCCTCCAAATATAATTAGAACGCTCACTATTCATCCATTCATTCATTCATTATTTACTGAATGTGTATTACCTGTTCAGTGCTGTGCTAAATATGTGCAGAGGATAAAAAGGCTTCAAAGACATAGATACCACTCCAACTTGTCACATTATGTCAAGGTCTCACAGCCCTTCTGACATCAAGTCTTTTATTATCTGCTTGTTGCTTTCAAGTGAAAAGAAATTAATTTACTTCCTCAGACTTCTTACCTTATAGCTTGTAAAGCTACTCTTAAACATGGCTCTACTGTTCCATTAAAAGTTATTAATGACTTTGGCTCTAAGAAGCATTATTTTATTTTATGTGTATGCCTGTATTGCCTGCATGTAGGTAAGCGCACCTGTGTCATGCAATGCCTGTGGAGGTCAGAAGAGGCTGTCGGATCCCCAGCGACTGGAGTTATGGCCAGTTGTTAGCTGCCATGTGGGTGCTGGGATTCGAACCCAGGTCTTCTGTAAGAACAGTCAGTGTTCTTAACCACTGAGCCATTTCTCCAGCCCCCAGTAGCATTATTTTTAAAAGTATGTTGGTGTGTTCAATATGTGTCAGGTGATGAATTAGGTCTTTGAGATACACAGAGGACAAAGGAGTAAAAAAAAAAGCCTGCAGTTACATACAGCTCATATTTGAACAAATGATGATTAAAGATCAGTAACATCACTAAGCACCCCCAATCATGCTCCTGGCCATTTCCATAGCTATTGTTAAAATCTGCTTATATGACTGTGCTATTATTTGTTTATGTGATAGCCTACATGTTCTTTAAATGTAGTACGATCCAAGTAATTATTTTCTAAATGAAAATTTTCAGTTTCATTTCACATGGAAACTACAGTTCCATAAAACTTGGTTGAGGGCAACAGAGAACAAACTAAAATTCGCTATTAAAACATCTCTAGCTGTTTGTATAGACTCTCCCCTTGTAGAAGTTATTGCCTGAGTAGCCACCTTCCCTATTCCTATTTCCCAATGGAGTGAATTATGATTGAGTTTAGGTCTCCTGCGTAGGCCCATGTACTCAAGGGAACAAGCCTGCCTCCTTATCCAGGGCTGAGTTCAAATAGCCTCAGCTATGAGCACCTCATTAGCCTGTGTGTTAATGGCTCAGAGTGAGAACATAACCTAAATTACTCAGGAAAGTATTTCCAGTCAATGACTGGAGAACAAGCGTTTTCTTCACAACAAATTGGAGGCCACTGTTGCTGTTGGGAGCAATTCCTTTTTCAAAATTTATTTATTTTTATTTTATGTGTCCGAGTGTTATGTCTGCATTTATGTAAGTGCACCAGTGTCATGCAGTGCCCTCAGAGGACAGAAGAGGATGTTAGATCCCCTGGAACTGGAATTATGGATGGTTGTTAGTTGCTACGTGGGTGTTGGGAACCCAGATCCTCTGCAAAAGCAGCCAGTGCTCTAAACTGCTGAGACATCTCTCCAGCCCCCAGGGAGCGGTTCTTTATAACCAAGATTGGAAATGAACTCCAAGAGTGGACAAAGAAGAGGGGAGAGCTAAGATCCCAGAGCAATGGGGTTGAGTACCACTGTACTTCTGAACAACAGTTCTGTTTAGTATTTCTGCATGTTTGTGAGGGGTAATGCCCCTTAACTGCTGTTGAACACGCTCCAGAATACTCAGACATATTCTATTTTAAAGTTCCTTCTTTGCATTGGAAAGGCATTATCTTCAAGTAAAAGCAACATAAAACAATTTATTTTGGACAATTCATTAATTCATAGAGGGGGAAAAAGTAGCAATAAATAATGCAAGAATAAAAATCTTTTAAAAGAATCGCAGGTCAGAAACACACAGCTGGGAAACAAAACTTAGAGATTGTTTAGTTAATTCTTCTGAAATTTTTCCACTGTGCTTACATGAAGTATTTTGTGGAAATACTGCCTGAAGTGGCTTGTCAAAAGCATGAAATATCTTGGCCTTTGACTTTTTAATCTTAAAAAATGCAAAGGAATTTTACATTCTAGGGCAAAAATATTCATACATATACATAAATTTTCCCAAACTCTTAGTGAAATTTATACCCTAATATTTTTGCAGCGTCTGTCTATACCGTGGCTCTGGGTTAGCCTCCCTGGCACACCACCATGCACCCCCAGGGACAGATGGTATATTTACCCAAGGGTGAGCATACAGCATAGACCATTACCCTCGTGTCACAGATCGCAGATCTAAGGTCCAGCAGGGTCAATAACTTGCCCAAAGTTAAGAAGATAGTTCTCAGCAGAGCTGAGAAAGGACCAAAAATCATTATAATCCCAAAGATTAAGTACTCTCTCCAAATGCTTCTCTTCATCTCTGTATGGGAATCAAAACAACCGAGGGAGGAAATTCAGTACAGCTGGAATCACATAGCTGGATCTATGGTTCATTTCTTGACATGTCCAGCTGTAGTGCCATGACACTTCATAATCCTTCTAGAAAGCTCTGTCTCTCTTGAATAGAAGTTCTACAAAGGAACAGACTTTTTGTGTTTTGATCTTTGCTCACACTAAAATTGGAAGCATAAGCACGGAAGGTACTTACAAATATTTTAAAATAATTAGTGAGCACCCTACATTCCTACTTCTTTCTTTACCCAAGTTATTATTTTTTTCTCTTCCAATTTGTCTGCTCAAATATTAGTCATTTGCTATAGCCTGGGTCTTAAATGTCTCCTACAGTTCCATGAGATGAAGCTGTTCCCAGCTTGCAGTGCTGTTGGGGGATAGTAGAGTCTTGAAGATGTAGAGCTCGGTGCTGGGAATATGGCTCAGCTGGTAAGGCGCTGCCCTTGGCAAGCAAGCAGACTTGAGTTCAATGTGGAAAGTGAAGACAGGTGGATCCCTGGGGATAGCTGGCTAGTTAGCCTAGACCACTTGGCCACTGAGAGACTTTGTCTCAAAATAAAAGAAAGAAAATGGCAGAAGGTAGCCAAGGAATGATACCTTAGGTTACTGTTTGACCTCTATACATACAAACACATAAGCACACATACATACATACACACATACATACACACATACATACATGTGTATGTATGCACACATGCATGCATGAGCAAGAATAAAAGAAGTATAGCTTAATGGGGAAAAAAATCAGGACTTCAGGGTATGGGTGCTGGCACCCTGGCCCTTTCCTGTCTCTTCCGCTTTCACTTCCTGCTCACTATGAGGTAAGTGGCTAACGGCCCCATATATGGTCTGTCACCAGAGGCCCAAGACAGCAGAGTAGAGAAAGCAAGAACTGAAATCTCTGTGACTGTGAGACAAATGAATCTTTCTTATTTTTAAGTTGATCATCTAAAATATGTCTGTGCCTGAAGACTAGCACAATGTTCTAAGTCTGTAACTAACCAGCTCATGAGAACACTGAGAACCATGAACTTGTCTTCTCCATGTTTATATTCCCAGTTCCCAATGCTGGTACATTTTTAACCCAAGTCTTTCACATCTACCTGCTTACCTGCCTTCATCACCTCAGGGTCTTTTTCTCTGGGTCCTAAAGGACCTTTAAAAATTATTCCAAACATGACTTTCCTATTATGTCAGCTCTGTTTCTTAATACTTCAGTGCAAATTGACTTCTGTCATTTCATCTTTGTAAAAAAATTTATTATTTTTATGTGTATGAGCATTTCCCCTATATGTATGTAAGTGCACCCAGGTGTGCAATGCCTACAGAGGCAGAAAACGGTGTCAGATCTCCTAAAACTGGGGTTATACACAGTTGTTAATCATCTTGTGGAGCTCGGAACTGAACCCGGGTCCTCTGCAAGAGCAGTCAGTGCTCTTAACCACCGACCCATTTCTCCAGCTCCCACTTCATCTTTCTTGCAAGCTTTTCCTTGGCCATCTGTTGCTCTTGTCTTCCAGGTTCTCTTTCTACTCCAATGAATTCTTTTCTTTTACTCATTCATTGAGATTATGCCCCGATAGATCATTTAGGATGCATAGGAGTTCTTTAAAAATAACGTCATTTCCTACAATAAAAAATATTATGAAATATCCTCCTCTACTGCTCTTTAAGCTTGATGCTTCTTTCCTTGCACTATGTTTGAGCCCTGAATTCAGAATTTTTGTCTCTATTCAATCCTAAAGGAAGAGAAGCCCAACTCAGACTTGGGTTGATGAAAAAGGCAAGTCAGAGAGCTACAAGCCCTACTTAGTCTTTGTGAGAAAAAAGTTGAATTCTAGACTTAAAGCAAAGGAGAAGTTGGTATTCCAGATCAACAGCTTCAGGAGTCTGGTCTAATCCAGGGCAGTTCAGGTGGACACAGGTGGGATCTTCTCCCAACTTTATCAAATGTATAGAGTCATTCCTCTACTTTTGAACCCAACCACAAAGCAAATGCTTCCTAAAATGCAATGCACCTAGACACTAAAGCATGCACAAGGTACAGCATTTCCTATGATCCAGTGCACTCCTCCCCAGTTTCCGCTCTACTATGCCCCGCACTGTTGCTTTCTGGATTTATTGACTTCACATGAATACTGAAAGGCAAAAGAACAGAATCAAAGCCTCTTCCCAGGAAGCAAATAAAAGGAAAAGACCAAGTAAGAGGCCAAGAATTAGGTATTAAAAATTGCTAACCATATGGACTGGAGGAAAAAAGAGAAAGAAGAAAGAACACGAGCACTAAATGATAACCAGCTGTAGCAGAGGGCACGGTTAAATCTGCACAGGGATGGCATTCAGTGTGAATGATTTTATTTGGGGACAAAAAGATTGAAAAGTTTGCATGATGAGGAGGTCACTGTGGTTCGGAACTGTGAGAAGGATGTCAGAGAATATCAGTGCAGCAGGTGATTGAGCAATGAGCAGATTGAGGATAAAAAGAAAACCAGGCTGACTGTGAGCTGCAGGAAAACAGGCATCATCTATTCAGTATGAGTGCTGTTAAAGTCCACGAGCACTATTTAAATCTCTAAGTACAATAGCACCCATAATTGCCCCTGTTAAGTTTGGGAAGACTATCCTAGGTTTAAAAAGTAGTGAAATTAATCATTTCATAAATCTTCTTTTAAATAGAGGGGCGCAAGAGGGATGAGGGTTCATGAGTCCAACCCCCCAAACGAGGATGCTGCGAATACTAGAGAAAACATCACCAGAGACAAGACGTCATGCCTCAAGACTCTAGTTCTTCCAACACTGTATCCAAGAATTTCTTTCTTGGATCTCATAAATGTTTACTAAATTGTTATTTAGTCCCTACATTGTCTATGCCACATTCTGATGGCTTCTTAGACCTACGTAAAAGTCTATTTGTATGGTTTGGGGGTAAACATTGCCATTCTTGTTATTCTTGTCTCCAGTGTCCTTCAGAGGAGCATATATTGAAGGCTGGTCAGTAGCCTGTGTCACTGTTGGAAGGTGGTGGAATCTATAGGAGGTGGGGTCTCAATGGAAAAAGTTAGGCCATTGGGGGTTAGCCCTTGCCAGAGATATTGGAACCCTGACAATGATGACTTCTTCTTTTTCTCCTCCTCCTCCTCCTGCTCCTCCTCCTCTTTCTCTTCCTCCTCCTTCTTCCTCCTCTTCTTCTTCCTCCTCCTCCCTTCCTTCCATTCCTTCTCCCTCCCTCCGTCCCTTCCTCCCACCCTCCCTCCTTCCCACCCTCCATCCCTCTCTCCCTCCCTCCCTATCCCAGCCTTCCTGAGGTGAGTAGTCTCCTCTGCCACGTGCTCCCACCATGAGGTACTGTGCCTCCACAAGCCCAGAGCAACAGTCAGTGAACATGAAGCTTACAGAAGAAAAGTGAAATTCTTGCCAGTAATATTAAACACATACGTATGTTTACCCAAAAGAAAATATTATTAAATATTTTAAACATTTTCTTTTATATATTATAAGCTGAAGCTATAAAAGGTCTACTCTTAACAGCCACAGTACAGCAATACTAAGAAATAATGTTCTTAGTGCAAGCAAATTTGGTAAAGGCTGTAGGACCCCAAAACAGATGGCTTCTCAGTTATGAGGTTCAACCAAAAAACAGTCTTCCAAGGACTGCATCCATACAGGGCATCAGAGCACAAACCAGTAGACAGTCCCTCCATGTCCCACCATCTAGCAGTCCCTAACTGTTTTCATTTACTAGTTATTTGGGAAAGATGACAAGCTGGAATCTTTATCACTCTAAGAATGAATTCCTGTCCTGGAAAGAAATCAGCAAGAACTTCCAGGAACAGCTTCAACTACTACTTAACTCTTCAAAAGGGATTCAGTTAAGCAAGACTGTGACACAGCAAACGGTTCACTTGGTTGACCATTAACATTAAAGTGACCTTCTCAGTCACTGAGAGGAGCAGAAGGATAAAAATTATACATACCAAAGAAGCAACACCAATGAATTTGGGACAGTTATCAATGAGGCTTAATGGCAGTGAAACTGGAATGAAATCACCCCTACAGCTGGCCACTTGCATTTTATCAGCAGTCTTTCCTATATGTAACATCTTTTAGTCTGTGGTCTAGTTTTTCCCTGGATACTGAACTTAGTAGCTGAGCCTAAGTCTCTAAATCAAACTAACTTCTGATAAAGTGACTTAACTCTTTTGTAGAATACACGCAAGCAAGTGAGGTTGTTACCACCTTTCCATGTCTTGCCAATACAGACACACAACTAAGCATGTCCTTCTTCCCAAAGGAGCTACACAGTGGTTCAGGATCATCAACACATTGATTCTCTGGAGAAATCACCATAAAAGATGAGATCACCCTGCATAATTAAACTAAAAATAAATCCTGTCTTAAATGGAAACCACTGCTGACATGCTGACATTTTTCCCAAACATTACTCTGGTCTCAGGGTAAAATCAGCTGAGCATTTTGTTGATTTTGAAATTAGTCTTCACATTAAATTCATCTCCTGTTTTTAAGCGTCATCTCTAAGCATTTCAACCAGGATATACTTCTTAGTTTCTTCAGTCAGTTCACTCCTGTTCACTCATTGAGGAGGAACTCTATACCAGTCATGGTTCTAGATTCGGGAGCATAATAGGAAAATGAAATAAAGAAATGACATCTCTGTTCTCAGCAAGCTTGGGTTCTAATGACAGACATATACCTGTACATTCATACATGTTGTATGTGTGGCCATATGACGCACATGCTTAGTGCAATAATTAACTTGAGAGTAGAATCTGCCTTCCTTCTAAATTTGGACATATACCAACAGTGTCAGGCATCTAAGGCCACTAACTTCTAACTTACACAATCTTAAAGTATAGCCTAGATCTAACTCAAAGTCACATATAGTTTGTGGGTTGTTGGTTGTTTTAACCCACCATATACTGTAGGTATATGACTCTGCCACCTTCTATGTAGATTTCTTCCCATCCTCTCTCCACCATCTTCTCTAGTACTGTCACTCAGTTCTCCTACAGTGAATAACAAATGCTCTCCCACAATTCATGTTCTCGTGTTTGTTGGAAAAACACTTGAATGAATTTAAAAAGCACCCTTCAATACATTTTAACAACAATAATGGCCAAATAAGTGGCCAAAACTTAGGAAGTTATCGAGTTCTTCTAACTAAGAAATATTTCTCAGGTCTCTATCCAATGTTTTCTTTTTTTCCTTTTTTTTAAACACAAGTTGTCTATTTATTTAGCTCCTTGTTTTAACAAGATATCAAACAAAAGTAAGTGCTTGCTTAAACTTGAAAAATCCTACAGGGATCATGGAAGATGACGGAGAAAACACAGTAAGCAACTGAACAAATATGTGTTATGAGATTTACCCTCTGCCCAGGAGACACCAGAAAGAACTTCATTAGTAAAGATCTTCCTTCATCTATGAGGTAATGAAATGGGAATTGCCAAAGCCCTCAAGCAAAGGAGTGGGTGACATCAACTTTATCCTGAGCAATTTAAATCTATCTGCAATGTCATGCCCTCCAGGAGAGGCTTGGTAAAAAGATGAGTTACATGGGTGTTTCACAAATCATTCTTTTAGATCCTGAGCAACTGCCCCTCTAACGAAGAGATGAACGTAACTTTAAATGTGGGAATGCTCTTGCTAGCCTGGACTTTTTGCCTCAGTTGTTTGCTGCTTTCCTATTCTGAACCAGCTGTCATAGTAAAATTCATAAGCCAGACAGTTTTTTCATCTGTCTGTTGTATAAATAAAGAACGTGTCTTGTCTTTGTCCCAGGTTCCAAGGAGAGAACTTCTATATCTTTGGAGTTTACAAAGGGATAAAAATACCTTTGTTATTCATGTAAGTTCTCGGACCACATGTAAGTCTCTGCTTATGAGAGCACTCACAGTGAGTACTGCTTAGTTTTAGGATGGTGGCTAACTAAGCTAGAAGGACCAGCTATGTGATTAGAGGAGATTTTCAGCAAGTGATATCAGCTGACTTCTGTAGAGGGTAAAAGGGCTAAAGTGAATTCAGTGATATAGCCGATGATTCAGTCAAATATGTTTCTGTAACAGAAACCCATAGCTTTTGTGAACTATGGATCTCAAGGCCCAGTGAACCCCTTGGCCAAGAAGTGAACACACTGATGTACCGAGAGCACTGATTCTAGGAGAATGCCTGGAAGATCGTGTAAAGACTCTTCTAGATTCGGCCCTATAGATCTCTCCAATCTGTTGGTTATTATTTACACCCTTATCGTAGGAATGTAGTGTGAGCATAGTCTTTCTTGAGTTCTGTGGGACATACTGGTGACTTACTCAACCTGAGAAATATGAGAACTCTCAAATTTGTAGTCAGAAACATCGGTGGATCCTCAAATTGGCAGCGAGCATCTGAGGTAAGATGAGTTGTGTCTGGGACTCTTTATTTAGCTACAGAATCTTTGCTAAGTCAGGGCGGGAGGAGTCGTTTTCGTTAGAATTGTACTGCAGTATTACATTGCTCTCTCATGTTAACCATTCATGTTTATTCATCGTGAATAAATCACAGCTATCCTGGAGTCTCTGAAGGTGGGTCCGGGGGTTGTCTTGCTTACTTTCTCTTTGCTGTGATAAAGTACCCTGACAAAAGTAACTTCAGGGACTGGGGAGATAGCTCAGTGGTTAAGAACACTGACTGTTCTTGCAGAAGACCCAGGTTCAAATCCTAGCACCCACATAGCAGCTAACAACTGTCCATAAGTCCAGTTCCAGGGGTATCTCACTGAGTAACTTCCTCTAAACTTTGTAAAGACTCACATTTTCCTCTTGATGGCCACTGTTCATGCTATTCCTGATTTCAATCCCTATTCCAAAACTTGGCCGTCTCCTGTGTTTATTCTACTCCATGACATTTATCATTAATGGACATACTTTCTATGACAGTGGCATCTCTGTTTCCCCAGCAGAAGACAAACCTCTTGAGAACAAACCTCTTAAGGCTCTTTGTCCACCAATTTACCCTCACTATCTAGAAAAGTACATGATAAATAAATAATAGGTACATACTAAGCATTAGGCACATGGATTAATGATTCATTTTCCTGAGATCTGGGAGTCTCAGTAGCTTATTTAAGAAATCTGCACGCTTGATTGTGAAATGACTGTAAAAATGATTAGCCCAAAATAAAAAAAGGAACAAGAGGAAGATTATAAGACAGATAACAGCAAGCTAGGAATTGTAGTCAGAAAAAGGAACTAGGACGCTTAAGAGAGTCGAGGCTGATTAATAATTGGATGAAAGAATGAAGATGATGATGACAGGTGAAGTGGGGATGTGAACAAATACACGAAAGAAAGACCACAGATGTCAGAGTTCTCAAAGACAGGAAAGCAGGCAGAAGAAGTACTGAGGAGCAAATAATGCCACACTAATCAGAAAATGAAAAAGGATCTGATTCATTATAAAAGAAAAGCTCTGAAATATTGAGAACTGCAGAGAAACAATGGTTTGAAACAGCAATTCTATATAGCCGCCATTAGACAGAAAGACAATTAAGTACTTGAAATGTGACCAGTCTGATTCCAGACGCACTGGGAAAGTAGGAAGAGCATGCCAATTCTCAAAGATTTAGGACAAATAGAGCTTTCCCAGCTCATTAACAAATTTATATTAATTATACGCTGAAATAAGCACTTCATTTGGAGGTATGAGAGGTAGTTGGTCTCATAGAAGTTGGCAGCGTGGTGGTGGCCAGAGGCTGGGGAGTAAGAAGCTGACGAGTGAGGAAGGACTGGTAAAAGGCTGGAGGAGGCAGTTAGGAGTAGGATGTTCTGATGTGCTGCTGTACAATAGGTAACAATAGACTACTGTAACCTACTATGCATTTCAAAAAGTTGGAACAAAGGATATTGAAGGTTCTTACCATTAAGAAAAAAAGATAAATGTTTGGAGGATTCATATGTTTACGTCAAACATCACAAAACAGCAACATTACAAAAATATACGTGAACTGATATATCACATGTTACTCTATAATTATGTAAATTTTTATGTTTTACATACAGGTTAAAAACTAATTTAAAGTATTTAAAATAAAAAGTAAGCTCTTGTTGCTGAAACACTGTCATGGAGTTCCTCCATCAGTCTGCAGGCCAAGGTAGAGTCCTACCAATAACATTTGTGGCATGTGGTTGTTTAGTCTCTGCTTAATGGTTCCAGTGACTCGCCACTTTTATAAGGTCACCACTGCCATTTCTGAAATGCCTTCTTTACAACGAATCTATATCTTCTCACTAGTTATTTTTATCTTTCAGTCTGAAGCTACAAAAGCATAAATCCAAACCCCCACTACAAAAGAGCTTGTCCATTAAAACTTTCTCAGCTGCAAAGCTAAACATTTCTTCCACCCACGTGGTTTACCATGACGTACTACTTGGGATGTCGCACATAAAGATCCTTCCCCATTTTTCCATTCTCATTAGCTCTTCCCACCTTTTGATTTTTATTTCATACCATGCTTGTGATATCCAAAACAAAAGCATAAATACACAGGTAATTTAAAAGTCATCTAATGAAATGGCAGGCAGTTCTTAACCATGAGTTTCCTGAATTATTCATCATTCTGAACTATCTGCACTACTGGTTGAGGAAAACTTACAATCCATATCTACAAGGGTTAATAAAGTTATCAGATACTTTCATCTTTTATATTCAAAGGCAGTGCCTATCTAGTCACACATGAAACATGTACTGAACACCAGTAACAGGATGTACCTTGAAGCACTACCCATAGAAGAATCAATACATAACTTACTATTCCTGTGAAATTGCTTCAGTTGATAACAAACGCAAAAGGAAAGAAGGGCAGGACACAGGCCTCTGAGGCAAAAGCTTGGAAAGGAAGCAACGTCACAGTAAATGCATCTGCGGATCTTTCTGCTGAGGAACACAAGGCACCATAATTGTTTATTATTTTTAATCTTACAGAACATTTAGAAAGCTTTTAGTTTGCTTTTTAGTTCAAAAGTATCTTCTATAGTCCAAAAAAGGCAATATAACTCAATATAACTAAAATAAAAATCAACTAAAACAGTGGGAGAGTTTGATTTAGGAAATAATATAACTGTCGTTTCAAACTTTCATTGAAAGCAAGCAGCAGAGCCCAACTTAAAATATTTTTAAAAAGTCACTTTGACCCAGGTTAAAAAAATGATGATCTCTGATCTCTCTAATACTCTGAGATAAGCAATAATTGCAGCCTGCAGATGTTACAGGGCATTACCCTGCCCTGTATTCTCCAGAAAAAACTGCAGTGGGAGAAAGAGTTTGACACTTTCCTGGGTGTTGTTGACAGAAAGGAGAATGTGAAGCCCTGGGCTGTGGAAGGACACTCCTCCCAGCTGGGGCAGCTCGTTTACCTGTCCAGGTCTTGATCTGTTATCATGGGACTCTATTACCCCCCCCCCCCCCCCCCCCCACTCTTCCCCCCCCCCCCGCCCCCCAGATCCTCTCTGCTCTGCCTATTCTCAGGCCTGTGAATTGTGATGACTTGGTTCTTCTCTATTCTGCAGCATGACCAATAGCTTAACCCTGAGGCAACTACAAAATCTATCTTCAGTGCAAAAAGCTACTAACTTTTAGGTAAATGTGAGATACAGTTTGAACTTCAAGTTGATGAAGAGGAAGAGTTATGATGGGTTTGAATCAGAGCATTTTCCATCCTTGACAAGCACTTTGATGAACAGGGTGCCGGTGTAGTCACGCTCAGTCACGAAGGACTGTAGCTCTCAAAGCAGGAGGGCAGGAACTCTGCTATATATGAGCAAGCACTGGGGCCAGATGAGCTGACTGGAAGAGGAGAGCAGGAGAAGGAGTGACTCAGGGGTCTGAAAGGGAAAGGTAACTGCTGTTCCCCAACACTGTAGGGCCTGAAATCCCATAGGGACCCAGCTGAAACACTTCCCACACTTCCCTCACCAAAGTTTTAAAGTAACATATACAGGTTTTTAATACAGAAATGTAATTATCTTTCACAGATAACAACTTTGACTACAAACGCATCCATCTAATTGTTAAAATTAAAATGGAGCACAAATTAAAATGTTAACTATCTAAACTTAAAAGAAAGGCTCAAGTCTCCATCTATACCTTATAGAAGTATCTACCACCATGTCCAATATTTGAGCAATTGTTGGAGCTGCTGAGTTCTCCTCTATTGTTCAGTTCCCCAGTACCTATCCTGTTCCTCAGCCTCAGCACAAACATCAAAGTGGACCTCCTTCCCCCATCACTATATATGGAGCAGTTCTTACAACACAACCATTCACCGCTTTGGCCTCAGTTTGGCCCACAGATTGGCAGCATTTAGTAAAAGTAAGGGGGGAGGGATTACTGAACAGTCAACAGCTTGAGCTTTCCTTAAAAGATCTGTTTCTTCCCTTCTCAAGAATTATCAAGCCATTCTTCCTGGGCCCTCACTGCCACATCCCACAATGTCCAGTGAGATTTAAAATAATCTCACTCTTATTTAGAGCACTCAGTATTCTCTAAGTATAGCTGACAAAGTAGTTTGAGGCCAAGCTTTGCATAACCCAAACCCAATAGAGAGTCTAAGACTGACATACTTTCCTTTAAAATGATGGGTCAGGGATGGGGAGATGATAGCATAGTGTTTCTAGTCCTGCGTCCCTTTAAGAATCACTGCCTTAATAGAAGTGTGCATTCCCTTTACCTGAGAAGGGCAGGAAGTGCAGCTCAGTGCTGTTGCTAACACAGTGGCTAAGGCTTTCTGTTGATGGTGTGGGTAGCAAATACTTTCACCTGTCCCTTCAGCCCACACAAGGTGATGAATCATCCTCTTCCCACAGATTCCATTTCTATTTCCTGTAAGATCTGAGTGAGCGCTGCTGTGGTCTGCATATTAACATCCCTCCCAGACCCCTGTCATTACAGTAGCCATGAGGACAGAAATGTGGAACTGTTTAGAAGACGATGCTCATTTTCCAGCCCCACAGTCTCCCCTTAATCACTGTGATTGTTGCTGATTGCTCCTGAATGCTGGTGGGAGAGAATATGCAAAGAGGGACAAGTTTGAAGATGAAAACAAATGAGACGGTACACGCAGCTTCATATGTTTGGCTTTTTGATGTGACAATAATTTTTCTCCTCTCCTGAGCAGGTGACAGATGGGTGGTTCCCGGCATAGAAATGACTGATGTTCTGATTACATGATTCTTCCACCCCACTACTGACTGGGAATGAGAACTGTAACCAGAATCTTAGCCCCTGTTTAGCATCTTTACACCAGTGAGATTCCTCCCAAGACACACTGTCTCTGCAAGATTCTATAAATATACAAACCTCATCAATATTCAAATCTAAGACTCAAACCCACGTGCATGGTGATGGGCTCTTTAAACCGAAATGGAGGGATTGTTTACATGTTTCTGTGCAGATAGGGGAGTTGCTCTTACATTCTCCTCTTCTTGCCTTCTTGCTCATGTATTTAGACCACTACAGAGTCATCTCTGAACATGGAGAACTCGCTGCTTAAAAGAAGGCTTTGTAAAACCTGAGTTCACCTTCTCAGTGTGGCAAGTTACATCTGGATACACAGTCACTCCCACTGTAGCAGAAATGCTTAAACTAAAACTCAGATGGCAGATCCCAATCCCAGGGTATAAATAAGGTTTACGTTAAAAGAATTATCAAAATATTCATGTATTATCTGTTAGAAATATCTCAAAACTCTGTCATTCTGGCTCCTTCTTCAATGCATGGGCTTTTAGATGAATCCTTAAATTCTTTTAGTTTATTTCTCAGACATTAATCTGTTAGATAACTATTGTTCTTCTCTAGCTTCTCTTCATTTATTTAAATGAGTTGAAGCATAGCCACACTTGGAACTCCTGACACGCAAACTTAGTGTTTGATTACTGGGTTTTGTGGGGCGGACACTATGGCTAAAGGACAGTGATGTACAAGAGGGAACCTGAAATAAACTAATGATGATATCTGTAGAGGCTCATAATCCAGAGAAAGGACAGATGTGGATGAACTACTGTAGAGCAAGGAACAGAGAAGGATGGATAAATACAGTGAACTGGGAACATGAGACAGACCGCATTTGCCTGGAGAAATGAAGACTTCAAATGGAGGCCTTGAGCTGAGTTTCCAGGAATGCATAGGTAAATGAAAGGGGAGGAAAAGGAGAGATGAGAATGGGCCTTTCCAGGTTCTATCTTCACTGGCATCCAGGACAAACACCTAACTTCCAATCCTAGGTGGCTGAGAGTGTCGAGTTTCATTTTAGATCTACTCTCACTGCCATCTGAAGCCAGTAGTAGAGAATCCCGGTTATAAAATACTGGTGATGTTTTGCAGATAAAAGTACAGAGTTGACCCATAGGGAGAAGGTGAGTAGAAGAGCGTTTGACTCATGGCTCCAATGCAGTGCTAGTTCCAGGTTTTCCTACAAAATTAATCTCACTACTTTAATTAAAAAGCAATCACTTAAGCTTGGTTGAAATTGTTTGTTATAAAGGTCTTTGTCTCTTTATAAACATAATGTGAAGATATAATTATGAGTGTCCTGTACCCTAATTTAAACTTTTTATTATACAAAGGAAGATGTTAGAAAAATAACGTGTATGCTAATTTAGTTGTATCTGGTTCCTAGAGAAATGTTCTTGGGAGTTTTCTACAAAAGGGGGGTAAAATCAAAGGACAAAGAAAAAAACATTCTGACTCAAAGAATGAATAATATGGTCATTATTCTACAATTTTACCCTGAGGGATTAGGTTGGGAAGTCAAATGACGGGGTCTGTGCACAATTAGCACTGATAGGCTGGATGCTGTAAGTGCGCGTCTATGGCTAGGATGGGGCTTCACCAGCCTAAAAGCCAACGGGCAAAAGAAACTAAAAAATAGTACATAAGAGACAATGACAAAACTGATCTTTTTCCTTTAAAACATTTTTCTAAAAGAGTTATCTTTTTGATTAATTACCTTAAAGACTAATAGTTTCTCTTATTCTAAAAGGTGGGCATAACAATATCCAAGCTAACCACCTTATTTCTTTGGGGGCCATAGCATGTACCTGACCTGATATTTTAAACACCCCTTAAAAATTTGTCTCTAGGTCTGAGAGAATGGCTCAGTAGGTAACAGTGCTTGCTGCTTACACATGAGGCCCTGAGTTTGAATCTCTATTATCCATGTAAAAGTCAGCTATGGCTGCAGGTGCCTGTAGCCCAGAGTTGAGAGAGGCAGAGGCAGGCAGATTCCAGGAGCTCACTGGCCAGCTAGCCAGGCCAATACAGGAAACTTCAGGTTCAAGGAGATAACTCCTGTCAAAGGAAAAAGTGGAGGGTGGCAGGACTGGACAGCTGAAGTCCTCCTCTGGCCTCCAGATGGGTAGACACACCTGTATGCACACACACACACACACACACACACACACACACACACACACAGAGAGAGAGAGAGAGAGAGAGAGAAAGAGAGAGAGAGAGAGAGAAAGAGAGGAGAGTTTTTAGAGTTGGCTCTAAAAATCTGAGACTGTAAACTGATTACAGTTTTAGTTTCTATTTTTTTTCAAATTTCCTATTCTTATGTTTATCGTTTTCTGTCCAAAAATTCAATTCCTTATCAAAACCTTTCTGAACTTTCCAACTTATGGACTCAAAGCCAAATTTTGTGTCCACATTTCACCTCTTGGCTTTAGATACAAAAATCACAAGAAATCCAAAACAGTTGATGTTGCAAGTGCTTGAAGATGTGAGCTTTCAGCTTCCTGCTCTGGCTGCCTGCTGCCATGTCACCCCACTATGACAGACTCATCACTCTGAAACTGTAAGCCCAAATAAACTTTTCCTTCTATAAGCTGCCTTGGTCATGGTGTTTTATCTCAGTAACAAAAAGGTGACTAATACATCCCCACTGTATTTCCTCTAGCTTTCATAGTGCTAGAAGGTGCTACGTGAACTACCACGGGGAAAAGTAATCAACAGACTTACCCAAATGTGAACCCTGTGAGGTACAATAATGACTGGCCCAGCAAGATATGCTTACTTGTGTAACAGTGTTACCAGAGTACCCAACCACTTTCAGCTCAAACTTAAAGCCTGCTCCACAAGACAGAACTCATGCCTGGTACCAAATACAGGCCAAAACCCCATATCTGGCTAGGTCATAGGCCATAGGGGTGAACCTAATACTATTATTCTGTGGACACAGGAATAAACTGCTCCCTAAATTCTTATCATTATAGCCATATATTAATGCATCTCTCAACCCTAACCTGTAGGTGTCAATTACTACAGAGACTCACAACTGGTCAGCAGAGAATAAGAGTCTACAGATTGTCAGCTCTAAGTGGGGCATTTATAGTACATCTCCTTCCACCCAAGGCTCAGAGATCATCCTGGAAGAGGGGACAGAAAGACTCTAAGAGACAGAGGGAGTCGACAATGGCAACAAGACAGTATTTGCCATACATGACAGCACCATTGCACACATGAACTCAGAGTGGCCGTGACTGTATGTACAGGACCAGCACAAGATAAGTCAGCCAAAATCCCTGCCTGGTTGGGTGAGAGACTCATGAAGTCCCACTCCTAAATAAGGCACTATTAGAAAAGAAGGAAAAAAACCATACTGATGTTTAATTTTATTACATATACTAAGAAAAAGGTACTGACTACTAAGTAGGAGTCCACTTCCTTCACCATCTCAAAGTATGTGATGTACACATGTAAGCAGGCCACAGAGAATCAAAGAAGTTGCCTCTAAAGAAATATCTTTAATGTTCTGAAACTAAAGCTAGATTGTCTCAACCTCTGGCACCTGAAAGAGCATCTGCAGACATGGAAGCAGCTTTGACTTTCATCCAGCTTGTGGCCTCCACATATCTACGTCATACAGCTACCATGTTAGATATCAAGAAAAAATGGTGAACAAGAAAAGCCATGGTCCTCATCATCATAGAGCTTACTGTCTAGTAAACACTGACAAAAACAAGTGCATGTATAAGGTATAATGACAGCAGTGCTAAATGCTACAAAGTGTGATTTTGAAGAACAAGGACGAATTCTCAAAGGTATTGTGAGTTGAGTATCCTTTATTGTAAATACTTGTAACCAAAGGGCTTTAAATTTCAGGGTATTTTTTAAAATGGGGATCTTTTTGCATAATAAAACCTTAAGAATAGGACATAAATCTTAACATGAAATTCATTTACGTCAAGGTAACCTTAAAGTGTATATAATTAGAAGGTAATTTTAAACAGTATTTTAAATATGTATGTATTAAAAATGATTTTGGATTTTGAGATATCATATATAGTCAGCTTTGTAAATCTGTGGACTCTGCATCTGAGGATTTCATTGCCATGGATGGTATATAATAACTTATATGTAATATTTAATATATAACATACATACATACAATATTTTACTCATCTTAAAAATATTCAAGTTCCTCAAGGAATGGAATTGACATTAATACTGAACTCTTAAGGCTGAGAAATAATAAACTTGGTGATGCGCAGTGGATGTTGGGGGGATGAAAAGAAGTCCCACTCCTAAATAAGGAGTGAGAGAGGGGATGGAAAGCACAAAGGTCCAATAAGCAGTACAAGGGTCCTGAAACATCAGTCCACAGGGCACATTTCCAGGACCGACAACAGAGGCATGGGGGAGGAGGGTGCATCTCTAACCCCGCTGATTAAGAAAGTGATTCTAGAAAGTAAAAAGGGAAGTATTTGAGAAGAGTAAGTGGACTCATGGGGAGGACGATGGGAGAGGAGAGGGTGATGAGAGGTGAATATGGCATATTTGAATGAAAATATCCTTAAGAAACCTACCACTATGTACAATGTATGCTAATAAAGGTAAAATTAAAAGAGTTACAAATTATTAAAGCACTGATTTAGCTTATCTAGTATAAGTGTTCAGAGTTTCAAAAGACAAAAATGTAAGTAGAAATCATATGTAGTATTGCCTATAAGGAGTATCTGTAAGGCAGAACCAATAGAAGAGTGAACTACATTCCCCTTTCATAAGGAAGGAATGAACAATAGCACCAAACTTTGTTCATATTTTCTTTGGCTGATGATAGCATCTGCCCTTAGCTATGGAAAGATTAGATGAAAAAAAATAAAAATAACAGTTAAACATTTATTTTTTAATACAAAGCTTAATGTTTCATCTCAATAGACTTGAAATTTCTGTGACTCTATGTACGCAACATATTTCATGACCACAATTCCATCTGATTTGACATCTTATTAAAAAACATTCTCTATTTGTGGCTGGATGAATGATTTCATAAATTGCATACGTGATCCAGGCCTTGGAATCCTGAAAGGAACATGATTCTGATGAGTAAACACACGCCACTTTTAGTTCGTTTTTATTGTGCACACTTGCAAAGTTATTCAAGTTTATGATTAGAGTGACATGAGGGCTTTTATAAATACTCTGTATAGCTTGACTATGCCACACAGAGAAATTTAAATTCCAAAGGTGGTTGAGTGGAACTGCAGCACAAATCAGAAGGGGACATATTACACGGGCACAGATTTTCAAAGCACAGAAATTATGCCACCTCTCTAAAGAAGTAATTCAGCCAGCAACAAATGAAGACAAGTCTTTTGATGCTTTTAATAATGCCTTTTCATCTAAAAAAATCTAAAATATTCAAGCATTCAATGATTTGTTTGTCATTACTTGTTATGTGCTTCTTGTTGGGTATAAGCCACAGGTGTGAGCAGGTTATAAAATCAATGTGAGAGGGAAACCACAGTTACGGAAATCTATGAAGGAACGGGCCATGAGCTAGGAGGGGTTATGGACAGTCTGGGAAGATGGGAGGATAGTAACAGTGACTCCTGCTGCTGTCATCAATGCAGCACTTTTTCCTGCACCAGGCCCAGAGGACACACCAAAAGGACTATCATATCTGAAGCCAGCAGTAACTTTATAAATGGGCTAATAATGTCCTTATCCTCATTTTAAGACAATGAATTTAAACTTACGGAGGTGCTTTGGTATTGCTTGTCTTTAGCATAAATCACAATTCTCACAGTGGTTATCCTGAGATCTCAGGAAGTTTTAAAAATTTAATGCTGTGAGTAAAATAATAAAGAAGCCAAGCTTTTAGAAATACTATTTCTGAACCATGAGCATGACATTTGTACTGTACCAATCCAACGATTTCCACCACGAATTACTTATTATAAAGATATTCCAGCTGCACCAAAGATGATAGACCATGAAGGCAGTACCATAAAAGATTAGAGAAAAAGAATTAAAAAGAAACATGCAGGAATGAGAGTAGATGAAACTGAGAAGCACTGGATAATGCTAGATCAGAGAGTAAACGACTCACTAAAGACAAAGCAAGACACACATACACACACACACACACACACACACACACACACACACACACACACACACACACAAAGTACCATGTGTTACCCAGGTAATGAGGGTCTGGCCTTAGGAGACTCATAAAAGTTCACACCCAGAGTCTGTTCTCCAGCTCAGCAGATTACAAGAGCTTTTCACAGCCCCCAAAACTGTTAAAAAATATTGCACAAACCTGTCTCTCCTGCAGCTGTCATACTTCTTGTAGATTCTCCCAATTCCCCAATACAAAGTTCACATTTCTCTTATGGATTTTCATGGCCTTCTCCGCACACAGACTTGGCCTCTAACACCTGTCCTATTCTATTAGAGACTGTCTGTGGATACTGCTAAATCCCCTCTGCCTCATCCCTTCCCTTCTAATTTTTTCTTCATGACATCGCCTCATGATTTCTTCTGCTAAGAACAACTTTGCAGTTCTTAACTGCCACTCTCAGCACTGAAAAATGGCTGCAGAGTTCAGCAAGATTTGAGAAAACAAATCCATTCTAGCATAGCAGTACAGAGAAGTACACTTCAAAGTCTTTTAAGGTAAATAGACTTTCTGTGAATGAAAGTCCTCCCATAATCCAGTCACTCAGAACTATCCCCCTAGGAAACTGGTGAGTTTGGAGGCAGCCAGTACCAAAACCCTTCCTGCCTCAGGACAAGCAGTGGTGAATAGCCATGGGGTGTGCAGCTGAATTATGGAAGCTTCTCCAAAGTCAAATTAAACATGTCCAACCCCTAAACTGCTTGGTGAAAAGTTTGTAACCCACTTGCTTACCCTATACCAGGCACTGACTTTAGCATTTGGGCTATTATCAGTGAATAAAAAGATCCACTGCTCTTGAGAAATGCCAATCTAGCAGGAAAAACAGACATTTTAATGCACACAATAAATATAAAAATCATGGTTTATTTGAAGCAAATGAATGCTATTGGAGAGAGGCGGAGAAAGGGAGATTGGGAGTGCCAGATGGCAAGGCACTTGTACATGTAAGAGTTGGTACAGGAAGGCCTTGTTGAAAAAGTGCCACTCAAGCAGATATCTGAGGGCAGCTGGTGGCAGTATCTGGTCTTGACTGGTATATTTTACTGATGCATTTAGAAAGTGCTTGGCAATTACTAAATTGGCTTGCTTTACCAACATTATATATGAAACCATCTGAAGGTCATATCGCTATTCTTTGTATTTTACAAATAAGAATGCTGTGGTTTAGGATCTGGAGAGATGGCTAGGTTGCTAAGTGCCTGCTGTGCAGAGCATAAGGACTTGAGTTTGGATCCCTGGCACCCACATTAAAAAGTCCAGGGCAGTGGCACCCATCTGTAATTCCAGTGCTGGCAGGAGATAGAGGGAAGGAGACAGGCAAATCCTTGGAGCTCACTGGCCAAACAGCCTGATACAATAATGAGCTCTGGGTTCACACACACACACACACACACACACACACACACACACACGAACACATACACACACAAGAAGTCAGAGAGTTTTTTGATGCTTTGTTAAGTCCTATTACCAAAGTTTCTGATTTAGTAAAACTGGGGTTTAGTTGTAGAAATTTGTATCTCTAACAAGATCTTAGGCCACGCAGTTGCTGTTGTTGCCCATGGAGCATACTTAAAAAATTAGTGATTCAAAGAGCTTCTGTTTTCCAAAACTCTGTGTTCTTGTCTAAATTAAATATTTTCTCTTTCAAATATTAGCAACTTCATTCAAATATTTTCAGTTATCATTCAATTAAAACCCACAAGCAAGATGCTCAGTATAGATTATGTACTATCAAATAAGTGTGCTTTTTAATAAAAAGAAAAAAGATCCACTCATAATACTCTATAAGGGCAAAATTATTTTATTGATTGTAGTATTTTAACATATTGAAGAATACTTGGCATATATTAAGTACTCAATAATCAGTTTCTGACTGGATACTTTTATGTATCCTACATCTTTAAATTTTCTGTTTTGCAAAGCTTTTTCATTTTCGGAAGAGTTGTGAAAATAGGAAAAAGTCACCACTTACCCTTCAAGTAGCTTCCCTAATGTTAGCAGCTTACACACTTATTACATCTAAGACAATGACTTTGGTAGAACTCATGTCCAGACTTCATTCGGGTCTCACCTGTTTTCCCAATAATCCCTCATCCAGGCAGGAGAGCATGTTGAATTTAGTCATCACATCTGTTTCATTTCCTCTGATACAAGACAGGCTTCTCTTATGATTCATCACCTTGACACTTCCGAAGCAAACTAGTCAGATGTTTTTTAGAGTATTCCTGTTTGTTCTGCGTTATTTTTTCATTAAAAGAATGGGTTGTGGATTAGGGGTATAAGGAGGGAAGGCATCCTTCCATGGCACTGTATCAGGGACATGGTGCTAATTGCTGGTGATCTCAAACTTGAGCCCTGGATAAGGTGGTGCCTGTCGGGTGGCTTATCCACTGAAACCGCCCCCCACCCCTTTTTTCTTTCATTAACAGGGAATCACTAAGTAAGTACACATTTAACAGAAGAGAACTGAATTCCACCTCTAGGTATACAAACAGGATTTCTGGATGTATGTTAAGACCACCATATTAATTAGTGAATAATCTGGGAAGAAGAGAAACATTTTCTAGCTATGAACATATCCGGTTTCTCTCTTTTTATTTTTTTTATTGAATTTTTGTACATTTTACATAATACATCTTGATCTCAAAATCAGCTGTTCCTCCAATCTTCTTTCTTCTAGGGGCAATCTGGATCTGAGGGTATGTCTTGTATAATTGCCTTAATAATTCATCACAAATATTTTCTCCATATAAGTAACCAGTTTAAAAATTGTCACTTTTAGAACTGTCTATAGTGCATACACACTGTGTAGAAAACAAATATCTGTTGATACATACTGACCCTATTTCTATGCTTTGATAGTATAAAAATACGGGGATAAAACCTCTGATATAAAAATAATCCACTCAAAATAGTCACTTCCTTGGGGTAAATTCATAGAATGTGAATCGTGAGTTTAGGGATTTTGACATACATTGTTAAGAAAGTTTCAAGAACTCCACTTACAGAGAAGGCATGTCCTTACCCTGTGAGCTCTGTATCATCAGCTCTCTACTGTTACTGCTTTTTGTAAACATAATTTTCTATGTAATGGATGAAAGTTTCTTTGCAGTTGTTATTGGTTCCCAAGTAGGTAGCATAAACAGTGCTTTAAATATGTGTTAATCATGACTTCAATTTTAAAAATATTTTGTCTACTTTACAGTTGGTATAGTTTTTAAAACTGGTATATAAATGGATTTGTATATTAAAGAAATTAATTCTCAGTGTATAATATATTTTAATTATCTTTCTCCAATTAGCCATATTTGTGGTTTATATATTTCTTTTGATATATTAAATTTTCAAATTCCATATTCTACAATTAAATTAATTTGTATGTTTTTTCTAAGCTATATTTATATTTTATAACTTTGTTCATGTACTAAAAAATATGTTTATTTTCACATTTTTGCATTATATCAGCCAATCTCAAAAAGAGCTCCTGATGAATTATGGATTCTGACACAGTCATGAAATCACAGATTATGCTTCTATTAGAAGTTATATTTTATGACAGGTCTGTCAAGTTTAATTTATGATTCATACATATTTCTGGCTCAATAGCCATAAATTATCTCCTTCTGAATCTTTATCATATACTATATCTTCTTACCAGCACATTTCAAGTATATTAATATAATTTAAAGAAAAATCAAGGATTGATAAATAATTCTTAATGCAATTTCAAATATGTATATATATATGCATATATTATTCAGTCTCTAGTTTCTTACCTTTCTCTCTAGTTTCATATTTTTAGAAATGTATTTTTCTCATTTGAAGACCATATATATATATATGTATATATATATATGCACATATTCATGTTGCCATGTTTTATTTCCTGAATCCAAGAAGCATGCACTCACCCAAAATGAGACTGATAACATCTTTATTATAATAACATTAGCAAAATTTCAAATGGAAGACACATGTGTGTGTGTGTGTGTGTGTGTGTGTGTGTGTGTGTACTTATCCCTAGTAGTAGGAAACAGGTAGGATGGTAGGGTCAAGGAGGCACTAACTGGGAACATTCTTTCCATGTATAGAGACCTTAAGAACATTCAGGTAATGGGGGAGAGAGTGAGATTCCAGGAGAGAGGTGATCAGAGATGAATTACACACACTACCTAGTCTTGTTACTGATTGAGTCCTTAGCCTGAAAGTGGATGGAATCCATGCAAGTGAGTTTTCAGATGTATTGCTTTACATAACCCTCTGAGTAGTGTAGAGAATGAATTGAAGGGAAGCAAAACTTCCTGAGGTAAGTGCCAAGGCTCACTGGTGGTGCAGGCAGTAATAACAGTCTGATCTGTAAATATGGAGAGAGGGGGATGGCTCTGAAGCACAGCTGGGCTTCATCAGTACTTCGCAGCTCCTTGTGAACAGAGAGGAGATGGAAGGATGGCCATGCCTCCTCAGGACAGCAAACACTGGAGCAGCTGCATGGTAAGAACATCAGCATTTGCACTTTTGGTTTTGAGACTCTGAAATATCCAAGAAGACAACTCACTAGAGCTCAGAAGCAAGATGTGACCAGAGGCCATGTAATGAGCATGATTAACATGCAAATCATAGCTGGGTTCTTGAGTGAGGATGGCATTGCTTAGAGAAAGAGTACAAAGCAATGATTCTCAGTTGGGAGTTGGCAGGGCATGTGGCCCGTTGAGGGATCTCTGACAATGTCTGAAGACATTTTTGGTTGCCACAAATAAGGAGTAAAAAGAGGTCACTGGTGCTGTCAAATAACCCAAAAATGCACAACTCAGGTCTCCACACCAAAGGTTACCTAGATCAAATTGTCAATAGTTCCAACACAGAGAAGCTTGGTGTGGAAGGGGATGATATAAGAGATACCAGAAACTCTGCCTGAACACCAGTGGGTCAGGAACAGATGCTGAGAAGGACCAGTCCCAGAATTATAGGATGTCTCATGCCACCAACAGCAAAGGAGGAGTTCAGGCAGCAGTGCCTCGATGCAGCAACTGCACAGGAGTGCACAGTGCGTTTATACAAGTCCAGAGTCTAATTCAAATTTAAAAATACCTTTTTAAATTTGTCTCCTAAAATGTCTGCTAACCTCTGTTATTTTTGGAAAAGGGCACAAAATAGGCATCTATTCATAGAAACAGAAATGAAATTTTGCATTACATCTCATTAATCCCCAAACTTAGTCACTCTTAATTTCTCAGAGGCTGACCTCAAAGGAGAGGGAGCTGACTAGAGATGGGGAATAGGGAGTTCCTACAGGGAGTATGGGTAGGAAGAGGAACAAATGAAGTTACATGACAGAAAGCTAGCCTTACTTGCAAATACGAAGCATGCCAAAAGATCCTTTAGAGTTTGCTGTTTGGAATATTGGATGTGGAATTTCAGAGACAATGTGATAGAAAGTATTCAAGTTAAGGGAAAACTACAAAAGCCCAGGTGACTTGTGAAATCTTTTAATAATGAAACAAAGATCAACTCAAGTTGTAGAAGTCCTCGGGTTCAGGAAACTCAGGAACGTGGGGAGGGTGTTAAAAATTTCAGCTGTCTTCCTCTTTTCTTTCTCTTTACTTTTTTCAATCTTTACTGCTCTGTTTTGTTTTGTTTTGTTTTGTTTTAGACAAGGCCTCATTATGTAGCCCAGGCTGGCCTTGAACTTGCAATCATCCTGCCTCAGCCTCCCAGGTGCTAAGATTACTGTTGTGTGGCACAACACTGACTTATATGCATTCCTTTTTCCCTGTGACAACTTCAATCTAGTTTTTCAAAGCTCATTTTTTCATCAAATATTGATTTACATAGGTATTGGTTTACTGTCTGTGTCCCTCTAGCCCTAGAATTTAGTAACATAAATTCTACACTACATGAGCACAGACACCGAGCTCTATTCTGTTCAATCTAAGATGCTAAGAATCTACCATTATTGCCTGGCATCTGAAAGGTAGTAATTGATTAATGCACAAGAGAAGGAGAAATGAAAAAATGGTAGTTCTAGTTTTCAAATGATTTTTGTTTAATGTATTTCAAAAAAATGAATTTTTATGCAAGATTTTTCTATTTTTTTCTTAATAAAACAGACTGGCAGTGTGCAAAATCAAGTTTTGAATAAGAAAATTCACCTAAAAATGACTGCTTGAGTACTGCTTGAGAGCCTGCTCTGGGGCTAGGGTCTGTGCAGGGGTAATATTAATATTAATATATATTTCACTATACATTTATAATCACATGCTACTTCCTCCCTTTGGAATACTAAAACATCTATATTTTGTCATGGCTAAGACAGTGGTGGTACACACACAGCCCAAGCTAACAGTTTTAAAACTGGGATGGAAAAAGTCTATTTCCTTCCATAATAAAAGGAAATCTTCAGGAAAGGCAAGTATTTGAAATGTATAGAAACCCACTAACAGGATTATGGCATTATCATAAACAATTTTATGCATAGAAACTTCCACCCTGGACTTCAAGGGGGATGGAATCAAGCCAGAAAAAAATGGGTCAAGAGAAGAGGACTTTTTTGATTAGGAAAAGATGGTCACAGGGGAGCATTTTACTTAGCACTCAAGCATGAGGTCTTTGTAGCATGCCCATCTCCTAGCTAAATGCTGCTATTTATGCCTAGCAATGATATTAGGAAGGAAAGCAGGCTTTCTGCGGAGAACAGATAGGCAGTTCCCCTGGAAAGCTTTGCCATTAAGACGTCGACTATAAGAAAGTAACAGCACTGCAAAGACACATTTAAGTGTGTAGAGGTTCAGGACTTTCAGATACTCAGGTTCTGACACAGACATTCCTGAAAACAAAGAGGGAGGAAGAAAGAAAACACAGACAACAATAAGGCGGAGCCAGCAGCACATGATTTTATTCTGTTGCTTGGATTTTATTAAATTTTGCTTTCAAGTTTCCTATCATTTGGTTTACAGTTTACAATCAGTAATTAGGGCGTGGATTAATTTAATTAATTTATTATTAATTAAATTGTACTATGTATTCTAATTATTATCTCAAATTATATGCAATCACAAACATAGCATAAAGGAGTGCTCCATCTCAGCCTATAATCCACACCCGGAGGGACCGACAATTGATCTTGGGAGTCATACACACTAATATGCTTAACCAGAAACTTCACAAGTAATGCTTGTGATGATGCTTAATTACTGAAGTTTAAACTTAAGAATTTGAAGTGATGATAGACAAAATTATTCAGTGCATATTATCTACTAAGGGCTTCATATCCATTTCATCAAGCATTGCCACAAATCTGTAATACAGGGGCCAGTGAGATGGCCAGTGAGGGGCCAGTGAGATGGCTCACTTGGAGCTAAGCCTGGCAACTGGAGTTCAATCCCCAGGACCCACATTGTGGAAGGAGAGAAGCAATACCGAACCCACCTCCACTCCACACACAGATAAATAAAACATTTTTATCAAAAATCTATAATAAAGGTGGATAGTGTAACTGAACCCATCTTACAAATGAAGAAAAGTGTAGGGACGTTAAATAACTTTCCAAGATTTTAGCTCCAGAGCTACAGTTTGAACTATGCATCTTCTAAAGGTTTAAAGTAATGGCAAACATAACAATAAGGAATTCAGCATGCTTTCAGGAAGGGTACTGAACTCATGGCTTGCTTCAGTTTCACTCCTTGCAAAACTTATTCATATCTTCATTTGCAAGCTCACCTCAGAGAACCACGTCCACTAACATGGCTCCCATTTTCAGTGATGAAGATTCAATCTGGATGCAGTTTGGTCCCCTCTACTTCTCTGTCATGAAGACATCTTGAATATCATTCTGCTGTTTAAAGTAGGACCTATACTGATCTGTCTTCAACCAGCTCCCCAAATCCACTTTCCCCACATCTCTTGCCTCAGAAATGACCTGAGTTTTTCAGTGCAAAAAAGGTAGAGACAACCCTCCTGAAAGCTTTACATCCAGTGATGTATGGGTGTTTCGCCTACATATAAGTGCATGCACGCAGTGCCCACAGAAGGCAGAAGAGGGATTTGATACCCTAGAACTGGAGTTGCAGATGGTTATGAGCCCACATGTGGGTTCTGGGAACTGAACCCAGGTCCTCTGCAGGAGCAGCCAGTGCTCTTAACCGCTGAGCCATCTCTTTAGCGCCCATGCAGTCATATTTTTAAGTACACCTCCACCATCAACTGAGCAGTATGTTTCCACAGGCTTCTACTCCATTTTCCACAGTACCTCCAGAGTGATTTTCCTAAAGAAGAAATCACAAGATTTATTCATTCATTTAGATAGTAATTTTGTGTTATCTGGGGACATCTTTGTGCCAGATAGTGAAAACTACAACACTAAACAAGAGAGACAAAAAGGATCACAGAGCTTAGAAACCAATGGGAAAGACTAACACTAAACAAAGATATGTGTACACTACATGGTATGTGTGGATGTGTATATCAGACGGTAGTGACATCTTACTACTTTGAGGAGAAATCTTAACACTCCCCCACATACCCATAGCCTATCCTTCACCTCTACTGAACTATTTTGAATTTCCTAAACATGCCGAAGCCCAACAACCACATCTCTACACATGCTGTTTCTTCTATTTAAAATTCTCTTCCAACAGTCTTTTCTCTGCCTATCTGACCCACCTCCAGCAAGATTTCCCAGGTCCTCCGAGTTCTGATTTTGTCATCTATCATCAACCTCCCAAAGCAATGTAGGCGTCTCCATTATAACATTTGCTGTACTACACTGCCATAGCACAACTATTCATCTGTTCCTCTCTAAAGTACAAGTGCCCAAAGAGAAAAGCCACATGCTCTGAATCTGTGATAATCTAGTGTTAGCATGCCATGCCTGTCATAACACCACAGGCTTGATGGTTTCCAATAAGCACAT
The DNA here is from genome assembly GCF_000622305.1 of Nannospalax galili. Classification (NCBI taxonomy): domain Eukaryota; kingdom Metazoa; phylum Chordata; class Mammalia; order Rodentia; family Spalacidae; genus Nannospalax; species Nannospalax galili. Next base: position 424,622 of record NW_008349529.1, read on the forward strand.
CTCACAGTTGCAGAGCCAGGCGGTCTAAGACCAATGGGTCAGCAGGTCTGGTTTCCCTGTTGGCTTGGAAAGGTCATCTTCTCCTTGTCCTGGTATGCGGTTTCCTCTGATTTACTCTGCCACCCTGGTGGCTCTCTGTACCTTTGTAGCCCCTCCTCCTATAAGGACACCAGTCAAATCCCATTTAGGAACCACCCTCACAGCCTCATTTTAACATCATCACCCTTACAAATGCTCTTTATGCAAATAAAGACATATTGCTGGTTCTAGGGTTAGGGTTTTAATCTATGAATTTTAATAGGACACAATTTAACCCATAACAATATTCTGCAACTAACTGATGGCCTGTCTTTGTTTATAGCCCTAACTACTTTCCACTGTCATATTATTTTTAAGTAAATATCTTTTTTCTAAGTTCTTCAGACTTCTTTGCTTCCTAAATTGTAATTTTTAGTCATTGTTTGAGAATTTCACATATAAATAAAATGTTTTGAACGAATCACTTTCTCACTCCCTTCCTTTTAACCTCTCCAGCACCCCCACAACCCCTTTTCCATCCCAACTTCATGACTCTTCCTTAAAGCCACTGAGTTCATTTACTACTGCCAATATGTCCATGGGTATAGGACAGCTCAGTGGGACACAGGGAGCCTATCAGAGGCCGCTGGGAGGGGAAGTCCATAAATATCTTTTAATCAATAATTTTTCCTTCCATATCTTTAGGTCTGGGAGATGTCTCCATGGTAAGAACATTTATTGCACTAGCATGAGGGCCTGAGTTTGGACCCCAGCATCTAGGTAAAAAGCCAGATGTGGCCACATAGGCCCTGTAACTCAACACTGGAGTGGAACACCGAGGAGACAGGTGACTCTTTGAAGCTTTCTGCCTGGCCAGCCAGCCTGGCCCAAAAGACTGCACATTCCAGTTTCAGTGAGAAACCCTGTCTGAGGGGGATAAGGCAAGAAATGATAGAACAGGACATGTGATGTTCTCCTCTGACCACGGCATGCACACCTTGCCCTCTCTCCCTCCTTCCTTCCCTTCCTCCCTCCCTAGAACAAAAGAAATGAGGCTACCTTTGCTCTCTGATTATTGCCCATTACTTTATCTTTTCTATCTTTAAGGAGCAATGATGATCTTTTAACAAAAAAGATTGTTTGGAAAACCTTTTCTTTTATAAAATTTTCTTTTTTAAATTTTATGTATATGAGTGTATTCCCTGCATATGTGTAAGTGTACCTGTGTCATGCGATATCTGTGGAAGTCAGAAGAGGGCATGGAATCCCCTGGAATTGGAGATACCCACAGTTTTTGGTCACCATATGGGCACTGGGAATCGAACCCAGGTCCTCTGCATGAGCAGCCAGTGCTCTTAACTGCTGAGACATCTCTCCAGCCCATCCTTTACACTAATTTCTTATAAATTTAGTAAATCTTCAATATGGTAAATATTTTCATCTACAATCAAAGGATAAAGGAAGAAATATCTATAAGTAGTTTTAGTTGAAATTTAATTTATCTGCATGTTGCTTAGGATATTGAAAAATGATCTGTGTGTGTGTGTGTGTGTGTGTGTGTGTGTGTTAGTCAGCTTTGTGTCACTATAATGAGATACCAGACACAGCCTACTTTTAAAGCAAAAGAGCTTTATTTAGCTCGTGGCTTTGAATATTCAGTCCAAGATCAGGCAGCCCCAGTGGCTTGGCCTCTGGTGAGGGTGGCCTTCAGCACTGGATCATGGTAAGCATAGGTAGGTGAAAGCAAGGAGCAAAGAAAAAAAGAATGGGCTGGGCCAGACTCGCTCCATCAATAATAACTGTTTGAGAAAACTACCAAAAGTGCTACAAAATAAATACCTCATATCTCCAAAGACCTAAGGGCTTCTCACCTCCCAGAAGCCCCATCCTCCAACATCTCCTTCCAGTAATGCCACAATGTAGACAAAGATGTCAATCATAATGAACTCTTAGGCGATATGCAAAATGTTCAAGTCATGGTCATGCATAAATTATTATGTCTAAATGAAGCTAACAGGTTTTCAAGGTGCACTTTAAGAATCCACATGGCATCCCACACACTGTCAGTGAGACCTAAGTGCTCTTTCTCTTTCCATTCTGGATACCTTTAAACAGTGTCTCCACATCTCTTAGTAGCTGTCATGCTCTTCTGTCAGGATGAGAAAGCAGCAAGGCTCATCCTCTTAATGCATGAATGAACCAGAGAGACTGCGTAAGAGGACTACCTGGGGTTTGGGTGACATCACTGCAGAATGAGTTCCACAGATGCTGTCAAGCTGTCTGGTTTCAAATGACGTCTTCTCCACACCGACTGTTCATGCCATGATGGTAAATGGTGAGTGGAAGGACAGCCTCTCTTTACTTCCTATTTATGGCTCAGCCTATTTTGTCTTTAAAGAATAAGCTGTAAAAGGTTAATGGATAATATTGGCATTGAAAATATATGGAAGACAGAATTTACATGAATAAATGACATCCTATTATGGCAAATGTTTCTAATGAAAAGACAAAAGAAACGCTGTACTCCAGAAATAAATCGGAAATCACAGACACCAAAAATTGTATTCAGCAGAAATTCTTGAATCTGGAAAAACAGGCCTTGGAAAGACTTCTACAAATGAACAAATGTGAAAGTATATCAAATTTTTGCTGTTGCTTTGAAACAGGGTCTCCCTGTAGCCCCAGCTGTCCCGGACTCACTATGTAGACCAGGCTGGCCTTGATCTCACAGAGATCCGCCTGTTTCTGCCTTCCAAGTGCTGGAATTAAAGGTGTGTGCCACCACGTCCAGCAAAATTAAATTTTTAAATTGCTGTTAAAGTCTGTACCTTAAGTCTTTTTTTTTTAACCTTAAGTCCTTTTTATTTGTTGTTGTTTTGGTTTGTGGTGGTTTTTTGTTTTGTTTTGTGACAGGGTCTCCCGTTGCCCACACCAGCTTCAAACTCATTATGTAGCTGACGCTGGCCTTGAACTCCAGTTCCTCCCACCTTCACCTCCAACTACTGGGATTACAGGCATGTACCACACACCTAATTTTATGTATGTAGTTTGGGTGGACAAACCCAGGGCTTTGACAGGTTAGGCAACCAGCTGGTCTTCAACCCCTGTCTATACTTTAGATTCTCTACATTTTCACTTAACATTCTTTTCTGCTACAGGAGTCCAACCACATTATCATTTATTTGTGGTGTTTCTTAGGCTCTTTTTATTTACAACAATTTCTTTAAGTCTCCTGGTTTTGATGATCTTGACAGTTCTGGGGAGACTCACATTTGCAGAATTCCTCTTAAGTGAGCTTTGTTCCACAATGCTTTGTATGACTGGACCAGTGTTGTGTATTTGGGGCAGGAAGATCATGAAGATAAAGGGCCATGTTTATCACATTATACACAATACCATGCTTTGTCACTGATGTCAACTTTCACCATACGGCTGGAGTCTATAGCTACTGTGACACACCTGTGAGTAGTGATGGGGAAGATACTTCTTTCTCCTTTTCTACATTATGACACTGTGTATGGTCTGTATTATGGAGCAGAGAAACACATCCACATGCTTTAGGGTGAGGGACACACAGCAATCATTTAGAATCTTACAGGGGATACAATCTCTTCCAATCACCTGTCTCTGAATGGATGTTGGACAGTGTGTTGATACAGGCAGGGAGTGGAAGATAGCTTTGCTGCTCCATTGTTTCCTCTTTTTTCAAATATATGCATTGAATGCTGCAAGTGGTTCTTTTAACAATACTGTCCCTCCCTCCCATAATTTTTAGTAAATTTTTAATTTCATTTTATCAAATACTTTTAAATTTATCTTGTGGGTTTTTTTTTTTAACCCATGTTTTTTTTCATTTTAACCCATGTTTTTTTTCAATTTAAAAGAGTGCTGTTTAATGTCCAAATATTTGGGGATTTTCCCAATATCTTTCTAGCTTAATTTCTAGTTTAAGGTCATTGTCATCTGAGTACATGCTTGCATATCACGTTTTTAAATTTGTTAAGAGGTGTTTTGTGGGTCAGATTGTGGTCTGGGACGTCCACACAAGCTTGAGAAGCACAGATTCTGGTGTTGCTGAATGGAGTATTCTATAATCGTCAGTTAGATCGAGCTCACTGATAGTGTTATTCAGCTCAGCTGTGTCCCGATTTTCTGCTCAGCTGATCTATCCATTACCAGAGGAAAAGTGTTGAAGTTGGCAGTTATAATAGCGGATTTGTCAATTTCTCCTCGCAGGCCCATCAGTTCATGTCTCCTGTGCTGTAATGCTCTCTTCTTGGGCACACACATGATTTGTATTGCTATTCCTTCTCAGAGAACTGGCTCTTTTTATCATTCTTAAATGTACCTTTTTGTTCCTAATAATTTTCCCAGGACTGAAATTTACTTTAGTTGTAATTAAGATGGTGAGCTTTTTCTAATTAATGCTAACAAGCCACATGCATTTCCTCATTCTTTTACTTTTAAAGTGAAGGTTTTATACAGAGTTGGATCATTTTTTAAAAATCAGTTCAATGCTGCGTTTTACTTGGTTGATTGGTCTTATTGAATCATTTACATTTAACACGATCATTTACATAGTTGGATTAATATGTACCGTACTGGCAATTTTTGCATTTATCGTAATGTTTTTGTGCCCCCTGCCATTTTTTTTCTTTTTTTACTTTGAGCACTTTACATTACACCATTCCTTGGGCATATCAATTATACTTCTCATAATGCTTTAGCAGTTCTACAAGAGCTGGTAGTAAGCATTGTAAACTAATTTAAGTTGAGCTTCAAAGAACATGATTCCAATTCACGTGCAGTGCAGGAACTTTATAGCAGAATATTGCTAATTTTTCCTTTCCACTTCTTATGACATTGTTATTTATTTTTCATATGCTGCAATCATCTGATATGTTCTTATGATTATCTGTTTAAACCAGCTTATTTTAGACAAGGAGAAAAACAAAAGATTTCATTTTCATTTATTTCTTCTTTGACACTTTTTTGTTCATGTATATCGAAGTTTCATTGTGTACTAATCATTTTCCTTTTAATTTTTATTGAATTTGTATATTTCATATAGAATATCTCAATCAGTCTTAATCATCTTAACACCCCCTTCCCCACTGGCGCCACCCCATACCCCCCCACACTGAAATTCATATATTCTGTCATTTGTCTTAAGGCCTATTGAGTCAAGTTAGCATCCCTAGATGTTCCTCAGTGCGAGTTCATCCACTGAGGTCTAGCCAACGTATCTAGAGTCCCTCACTTTAGGAAGATCAGCTCTTCCTCATCCAGCAGTAATCAGTTGCCAATATTTCTTCAGCTAAGATTGGGGTCTGATGTGCATTTCCCTAGTTCTATGCTGAGTTTTTGTCTGCTTGAGTTTGTATGGGTCTTGTGCATGCTGGCACTATTTTCCTTTTTAATGAAAAATTTCTTTCAAATTTTGTGAAGGGCAAATCTGCTGGCAACGAGTTCCTCAATTTTGCTTATCTGAGAAGTGTTTATTTCTCTTTGATTTTTAAATGAAATTTCTCAGGATACAGACATGAAGGTTGGTGTAGTGTTTGGGGTTTTTTTTTCCTTTCAAACTTTAAATATTTCATTTTACCTGCATGGTTTCTTATGAGGAGCCCACTGTACCTCTAATTCTTGTTCTTGAATAGGTCAGCCTCAATTCTAACTTCTTTTAAAGTTTCCTCTCTGTTTCCTGGAGCACAGACACTATGAACCTAGGAACAGAGCTGGAGCACTGTCCTCACTTCTCTGCGGTTCCTGGACCTGACATTTGGGGAAACCAAGTCATTAATACTTCAAGCATTTCTGTTACCAACCCATTCTTTCTCCTTCCTTATTTTCTCTCCTGGCATTCCAATTACATGTGTGTTCTGCCTCTTGAGATTGTGCCACAGTTCTTGCATGATTACTTTTGGGTGTTCCACTCAGGACCTTTGACTTTCAGTCAGGATTTCTCCAGTCCTTTACCAAGCTCACAACAACCTTCCTCAGCCAGTCCAGTCTTCCAGTGAGACCCTCAAAGGCAATTTTTTTCACACTTGGTGCAGGATTTCCAGCATTTCTTTTTCTGGCTTTCTCTTAGGTAATTTCTCTCTTTACCTAGATTGCCCATCTCTTTGTGCACATTGTCCACTTTTGCTATTGGAGCCCTTCACAATAAGCCACAGTCATCTGAAGTTATTTTGGGGCCAATTTTTACTTGTCTCAGGCCTCAGTTTGGTTCTGAGGCTTGGCTTGTCTTCTCCAGACTGTGCTTTCCTTTGCCTTGATTTGTTCAATTTTTTTGGTAAAAGTTAAAGATAATGTCTTGCATAACAGAACCTGGGTTAATGTTCTTTAGTGTGAGTTATATGTTAATCTGGCTAGGAGCCAAGCTGTGTGATGTCTGCTGTAGATGGAGGTGTCAGAGCATTCAAATTCTAGAATTCAACTTTCAACCCTGCTGTCTTTGGGCTTTCCTAAGGACCTCTCCTAGCATGGTATCTGAAGGCTGCCATTCTTAGAGCTCTAGCCTTCATTATCATACAGCAGCCCCATCATGGTGACTGGAGGAAGGAAGTTCCCCCTCTTGGGTGGTAAAGAAAATCTAGAGAGAACCTGCGTACAGAAATGTGTTTTCCCTAAGAGGGTTAAGATTCTGGGAAAGCTTTTTCCCTCGAAGGCCCATGTTGAAAAGCCTACTCAGGGAGGACTTCACAGTGGCTCTTTTTTCCTTCCCCTCTCCAGAGCTAGGAGAAGGTCTTTCCTAGCTTTTCTGTGAAAACTTGGTATTCCTAGAAGTTAAATCCATGTTAGTTCATGATCCCTTCTAAGTCCTTCATGCTCAAGACTGTCGCACTCTACAGCTAGTCAATACACAGCCTCCTATTCAAGTTCCTCCAGGTTCTTCAAGTTCTATCTACTTCTAGTGCATGAAGTAAATCTTAGCTATTCACCTTTTCCCTTAGGTATTCATCGTGTGTGTGTGTGTGTGTGCGCGCACATGAAGGAGTATGCTCTGTTTTGCTGATGATTCTAAGAAAGTCACCTATTTTTGCTTGTATGGCTTTTTCTTATAAGGATGGAAGTGGTAACTTCTAAGCTCTTTATATATGGTGGGGTTCTTCCCACTGCTACTTATTACATATGTATTCATTTATTCATTCACTTATTTGGGGGGAGTCAGGGATAGTGAGTGTGGGCATACCACAATGCATGTGTAGAGAACAATTTGTGGGAATCAAGTCTCTTCTTCTACCATATGGGTACCGGGGATCAAACTCAGGCTGTCAGCCTTGGCAGCAGTGCCTTTACCCATGGAGCCATCTTGCCAGCCCTACATTTTTTTCTTCATGCTTATGTTTTATAGAAATATAAATGTCTACTGTATTAAGAACTCTTTACCAGTTAAGCATAGAACCACACACTTTGAAAGATAAAAATTCATTCATCTATTCAATAAATATAGATGTGATCTTTGCCTCACAGATCTTATATTCTAAGAAAAAGAGATACAGAAAAAGAGTAATCCCAAACTGTAAGAAGCTCATAAAGGGGCTGGAGAGATGGCTCAGCAATTAAGAGCACTGGCTGCTCTTACAGAGGAGCCAGGTTCAGTTCCCAGCACCTACATGGCAGCTAACAATTGTCCTTAACTCCAGTTTCAGAGAATCCAATAACACCCTCTTCTGACCTCCATAGGCATTGCATGACACAGGTGCACTTACATACACACAGGCAATATACTCATACACACAAAATAAAAATAATAAATAAAACCTTGTAAAAGCTCATCAAAATGTAGTGATGCTAAAGAGAAGTATATTAGAGCTCTCTGTAGTAAGGTACTTTAGCAACCAGAAGGAGAAGTGGGACTTGGGCAGAAATCAGAAAGAAGGTTGCAAGGCAATGCCACTTTGATAGAGCACAGCCATAGCGAAGACATAGTAGAGACAGGAGTGGGAATAATGTATCCCAACACAGGCAACCGTGCTGCAGTTTAGCTTTCATAGCAGAACAGTGGGAGGGAATAGTGGGAACATGGGTAAATGCCAGAATCAGAGACACTCTGTTCAACAAGAACCTCGAGGAACTCTGTGGGAAAACATGAGACAGTGGGGAGACAGTCCTGTGGTAAAAGTACTGAATTAGGATTCATGAGGATATCTGGTCTTTCCACTAACCAGTTGTGGATCCGAGGGTGAAACCTATGGCTTGAAGTCTGTGTCCTCATCGTTACTAAGGAAATATTGAATTGCAGACTCATTTTACCACTTAAACATCTTATAGTTGTTCTCTGCCGAATCTTCCACATCACTCTAAATAGGTAGGAATCATCTCTGCATGAATCCTCTGAAAGACAGAAATCTCCCTACGCTTTAAGACAGCCAGTTCAGCAGAATAGGCACCAAGCAGATAAAATTGATACAGTGCTTTTGGTCATAGTGAGCTGAAATCTGCCTTTCAATAATTCACTCCATTTAAAGTCCACAATTTTAGAAGAACTCTGCCCAAAAGAACTGTCTACAATGATGAACTATTCTATATCTTTGCTGTCCAATTTAGTATTCACTAGCCAGAGCTGGCCATTCATCACTTGAAAACTTTCTATGAGTAAAGAACTGAATTATTTAGTTAATTTTCACTTAACTAACCACATGTGTCCAGTGATGTGGTGAGTGGCTATGGCACAGGACTACCTAGCTGTAAAACAACCCAAAGTAAACTCATCCTTCCACAAAGCACCCTCTCAAATACACAGCAGTCTGTCACTGGCCTGTCCTCCCAGCTTTTCTTTGTAGCTGGTGCTCACACGGTGCCACTCCAACCACTGTCCCTGGGCCTTTGCAGCCTCCACATTGCTTCTGACACATCCTCATTCACTCACTCAGCTGAGGTCCACACATGGATACCATGAAACCATGAGACGCCTGAACTTTTATACAAATTTGCTGTACACAAAAAAGCTTTCAGGGCTGCCTTCAGATTCTTAGAGGAATTACTGACCTCCCAAATGGAGGCAGGGTGGGAAGAGAAGATAAAAGAAAACAGGGCACAGTAGTATTAAAGTTAGCTCTGAATATCACATAGCAAATGAGAGGCTGAGATGAAAGCAGACCTCAGAACCCCCGAAGCCTTGTTTCATCTCTGTTTCAATACCACCTATGCAAGTAGCTTCAATATTTTCCCAAACAGCCATCATTCTTTTTCTATACACACAGTAATATACTTTTGCATGTTCTATGTTATCATGTGTTATATTTTTCCAGTATAACCATGGTTGAAAATTCTTTATATATGTGTATGTGTATGTGTGCATGTATGTATAAAGCATTCCTTCACACCAAAAATTTTAAAAAGATACTAGTGTAGGTTATCCAAAGGCTCAGGGTAGATTTTTTATGTTCCTCCTATTTTTTTTTCTCCTTTGACAAGACAACTCAAAAGAAAAGAAAAAAAGAAGGAAAATGCACTTCAAAACATGTTCCTTCTGTTAAACCCATTTATAATTCCCCTGATTCAGATCCTGCTGTCTCCACAGAGAAGGGTATATTCTGAAAAGAATACAGAATGAATTCATCTTACTAAATCAAAGGACGTATGGAATTTCAAGTAGTCTGACCTGTATTGGCCTGAATCAAAACATCTCAGTATGGCCAGTGCCACTTTATCCAATCGTTAAAGAACTCCAAGAAAGGAAATTCTGTTGCTTTAAGTGGCAATTCATTTCCAATGCCATTCAACAAAAGATCAGGCACAATCCAACATGAAAGCAAATTACAGGTACTATATAGCCTTTTCCAAGAGTACATACATCAAGTAAAAACTGATAGTTAGAGCTTGTTTTAATATACAGTAACCTAATTCAAGCATTAAGACTTCAGAAAAGAAAACCATTTGGGGAATTGAATATTCAGTTCTTGAGATTTCCTAAAATCTAGGTTTTAAGGCGTGCTGTCTTTTTCCTGTCCCACCCGTTTCTTTCTCTTTTCTAACAGTAAGCACTGTTATTGCAATGGCAATAACATAAAGATCCTGTAAACAAAGAAGGTTCCATCTTCACATTAATTATCACAAGCCTACAGTTACTTTTTATAACAATTAACTAGAAAACAAAGCATGATATTTTTTAGTCTATCTCCTTGCAATTAGGTATTTCGGGATAAACTTCAAAACATTTCTTTTTGGCTCCCCAGTTCTAAAGAAAAGCTACCATGCCAGATGAACAAGTCACTCTAAGTCACCATCCCCATCATGAATAGCAGAACCTGGCCAGAGTTGGTTCCTGAGACCTCAGCGAGACTGCCATGGCATCCCTGCGTCAGCTACCTATGCAACTACTAAAGACCAGCAGGGAACCTGCCCCTTCTCACCACCTACCCCACTGCCTCCCTGGTCCACATCTCTATCACCCACCACCTATCACTAGAATACCTACTAACTCATCCCATTCCAATCCTGGCTTCTTCTGTTCTTAACTCAATAGCCAAAGGGATACTTTTAAAATTTAACTCAGGTCACATTAACATAACTCAACATCCTTAACATAGATCAAATAATTCTAAGCTCACACAACAGAAAGCTCATGTATCTACACTGCCAGAATCCTGTCCCATCCCTTCAGGCTAATGTCACCTTCCCCCTGAAAGACCCATTTAAGGCTCAAGTCCTACTCCTAAGCTCATGCCTACTCACCTTTTTGCCTGCTATGTTGTTGTTCCTTGATGCTTATAAATATCTAAAATGCCACAGACTTTATTGGTTAGCTTGTTTATTTTATATCTCTCACAACAAGAATGTGAGGTTCTTGGAGATAGGGATTTGGACATCTAGAACATCATGCATCATTCAGTAAGTACTTAGTGCATAAATTTAATGAATAGAAGTCCGTATAAAAAGTAAAGTGAAAGGTAAGGTAAAATGACTGTGATTTTGACATTATCTAAATTAAAAATCTCATTTAAATAGATACTATTCTTTATCATTTGTTTATTTTTGTATATTTTTATTGAATTTTTGTGTATTTCATACAAAACATCTTAATCATCTTTCTATGACCTCCCCCATCCACATCCACCCATAGTCCACCCACTGTATTTCAAGCATTCTGTCATTTATGTTAAGGTCTATGGAGTCAAGTTAGTGTACCTAGATGTAACCTTAATGCAAGTTAATCCTCTAGGGTCTAGTCAGCCTAAATCACTCACTCAAAGAAGACCAGCTCTTCCTCACCCAGAAGTAATCAGCTGCCAATAGCTCTTTGGCTAAGATTGGGACCTGCTGTCCATTTCCTCAGTTCTATGCTGGGTTTTTGTCTGTTTGAGTTTTCATGAAATCTTGTGCATGCTGACACCATTGCTGTAGATTCATATGAGCAAGTTCCCAGAAGCCTGTAAGACTCTGTGATCTTGACATTGTCTAAATTAGAAATCTCATTTAAATAGATATTATTCTTAGCATTTTATTTTTTAAATTTATTTTTATGTGTATGAGTGTTATACCTACATGTATGTAAGTGCACCCATGTCATGCAGTGCCCACAGAAGACAGGAAGAGGGCGCCGGATGCCCTGGAACTGGAGTTACGGATTGTTGTTAGCCACTATGTGGGTGCTGGGATTCTAACCCAGGTCTTCTGCAAGAACAGTCAGTGCCTTTAATCACTGAGCCATCTCTTCAGCCTCCTAACTTTTTTAAGACAGGATTTCATAATGCAGCCCAGACTGGCCTCGAGCTCACAATCAATCTTTCTGATTGAACCTCCCAAGTGCTGAGCTTACAGGCATGTGGCATCATGGCACTTTTTATAGCATTGTTTTTAGATAGAAATACATTTTATTATGAAAGTAATCAAAACACTCAGAATAAAATATCAAAATAAAGTCTTAATAGGGTATCCGCATATGGTAAGCACTCAAATGTTTCTATCATTGGTTTTACTATACACTTTCCTTAGGAAAATTTTTGGAAGTGTGGTTGCTGATAACAGACAGCAGCATATAGATCGAGTGCCTCCTGAAGAGGCTTCAGAGCTCATCACATGCTCTTCCAAGATGAGAGAACAAGCCTCAAAAGGTATTTAGTGAGCATATGTTTTTGCAAGATTTATAAAAATAAGACCTTCAACTGTATCCACTGTGACTGCTCTTCTCTTCCACTCTAAAGTTCCTTTCACCATGATTCCTCTTACACTGGTGGCGATGAAGTAGTTGTAGTAGCCCAGGAGCCTGGCAGAACAACCCGAGTTGAGGGCTATATTTTATTTTGATTAATAGCTTTATCTATTGGCTTTGAGTCCATTTGCAGGGATAATTAATAGCTGTTCCAGAGTAGGAATATCTAGGAAAATTTCTACTGTCCATGATCACAACTTACCCTCCTGGATCAAGGGTCATTTCATAGTGAAAACACCTCTCTCCAAGCACCAGAAATATGTGTGTAGTGGAGAAGCAACATTTGAAAGGTACAGAGCCAGGAGCTAGTCTGTAAAAGGAGAAAATTCTTTCAATCAACAGCTATCTAGAATTGTATGCAGAGGATTCAGTTCTGATCAGTGGCTAAACTAAAAAGGTGCTCTACCCTGTCAGGAATACATCCAGAAACACAATACACACAACCAGAAATGTAACAGATCTGTAGCAGTGCAGCAAACATGGGTACATATCAGTCTTCAAGTCTTATGTATATTAACTATTAACAATAGAAGGAGGAGGCAAGGAGTGCTGGGTAGAGTGCTTATCTAGCATGCATGAAGCTGTGGGTTCAATGCCCAGCACTGGTGGTGTATACCTGTAATAATAACCCTTGGGTGGTGGAAGCAGTAGATGAAAAGTCAAGGTCATCCTCTGCTACACAGAATTAGATGCCAGCCTGGGCTGCATACAACTCTGTCTCAAAAGACAGAGAGACATGAACCTGGAGCTGTGCTCCCCTCCTGTGAACTGGAGATGCATTCCCCTCCCAAGAGCCTGGAGCTGTGGTCCCCTCTTGTGAGGTGGAGCTGTCATGTCACCCCCCCCAACACACACACAAGCACTCTCATAAGTAAAGGTAATCAAATGGTAACCAAGTTAATAAAAGAAACACAGTACTGCACAGGAACATCAGAAAGCCAGTTACTAAAAACATTCATAAATCGAATGCACACATTCTGTTCAAAAGCAAATCAAACACTACCCCAATCACCCAAGAGATGCCATCAAAGTTTGGACCAGAAGACTCACAGCAGAGGTGACAAGAAACTGCAAACAGGCTTTGGTCTTTTGTAATCAAAAGACATACACAAATGATCAATCTGAGGCAGTCAGAGCACAGCTGTTAAGAGCCCTGCCCTGGAGCCAGACTGACTTAAGCTTGCCATTTAGTGATGAATTGTGACGTTTGTGCTATTTATCAACTTGAAAAGAAATTATTTTCCTTATTCAAACTATTTACTTTTGCATTTAATTTTGCATTCATAACTTTAAAGTTATTTCTAAGAAAGCCTCCTCTCTCTTGATTGCATGTGTTTAGAGTCCACTGGCCCTACAGCTGCCTCTGGTCATAGAGGAGGTGTGCTTTAAATCCTGAAACCAGCTGCTTAAGTTCCCATTGGCAAGTTCATACCAATTGGCATTCCTGGTTCTCATAAAGCTTCGTCAAGAATAGAATTAACATCTATTCTTGATTGGGTCAGTCTGAGAGATGAGACTGTGATCTGTGAGTTTTGATTACTAGTGATTCTGCACAGATTTTTCACATATGTACCGGCCAACTTTATATATTTGCTTGTAGATAGTCTGTCCCAATCCCAGTCTGGCGTTTTCTACCAGAAAGTCGGTGTTTATCACATGACTGGCTAACAAGTACATGCACAAAGGGTGTCAAGTACTACACAGAAACATCAGGAAATCAGTTACTAAAAATGTTAGAGATATACAGACATAACCCACACATTCTGTTCAAAAGCAAATGAAGACATTAGAGGCGATTCCAATGATCCAAGAGAGATGCTGTTGAGGCTTGGCCAGGACACTCTAGTCAGTGTTGCCTTGTATATATCACTTATCTCACACATCTTCAAATGACTTGGTTCTCCAACTACAGATCAAGTTCCTGCTGAGAAGAAAATGTGGCCTATCATACCTTATATCTCTCAATAGCACTGAGCCAAAGTATTTTAAACAGGCGAAACTTAAGACAAAAGCTAAATTCTTTATATCGTCACCTCTACCATCATGAACTCAACAGTCTAAGTCCATTCAATCAACTGGAGTTCGACACAGATGTCCAACAGGAAGTGTGATGTGCCTGGCCAAAAGGGCATTCCAGCATCTTACTTTTGAGTAAATATTTGGACATGTGACTTCTAATGTCATATTCCTGCCCATTGTCACACCCACTCTTTCCAGGCTCTCCTGTACCACCCCCACACTTGCTTATTATTTTCCTTTAGCCCAGTCCTCAGATTCATAAAACTTAAAAATATAAACACTAAGATTATGAATCCCAAGTGAATGAGGAATTTGAGAAACAAGTTCTATGTTCTAAATGGAATATAAATTACTGCTAATCTTGGCCCCCCAAAAGGCTTTTGAATGCACTTATGTAACTGAAATATATAATTTTAGAAACAGATGTAGGTTGTTAATTACAAGGAACGTCAATGGAAAGTCTCAGAGAAATATTCATCAATTCGGTGTAATTACTTTTAAAAGTGTGTGCGCGTGTGTGTTTGCATATATCTGGGGACACACTTGTGCCATTTCTCAATCACTTTCCATCTTACATATTGAGACAGGATCTCTCACTTGAACCCAGAGCTCACAGAATAAGCTAGTGGAGCTAGTCATCTTGGTGTGACAATCCTTTGTCTCTGCTCCCCAAGCACTGGGATTACAGGCAGGCCACCATGCCTGGGGATCTGAATCCTAGTCCTCACATGTAAGCAGTGTTTTACCCACTGGGCCATCATCCGCCCAGCCCGCCTCGTCTGGCTTTGACTATGTGATCTGAGATGACCAACCGCTCTCTCTTCCTTCCTGTAGCTCTTCGCTCCTCCAGACTTCCTCAGATGGCCCATGTGTTTGTAAAGAAGGAATGCTACTGCACAGGTGACAGGGCCTCATGCGCACACCTCAGCACTCCTTTCCGATTCAGGCTAGCTGTTTTCTAAGCCGCTGCCACCAAACACTAATCATTACTTGATTATAACCAAAAAGAAAAGCATTAGTTTCAAAGCTAAGACAAAAAGTAAACCAAAATAACTGAAGAAAAAAAAAAAAAAAAACCCTAAAAATACTGCATTTCTACCAAATTGTTCATTTTTCTCTTGTGCAATGACATTTTCATTTTCTTTACTTGATCTGACTTCTAACCAAGTTCATTCTTAAATTACAGGCAGCTAAGCCTTTGAAAATTTTATCTGCAGCCTTCAGGATCCATGGGGACAAATGGCAGAGTGGTGGACCATGACACAATCCAGCTCAAGCCTGCAGAGGCTAGTGAGTCAGGCTTTTGCCTTCAGAAGCATCTTGGCTCTTCTGACGGTCTGGGCTTCTCCCCAGGTTAGATGGCTTACTAAGGGACCCCATGTGTGAGTCCTCCCAAGAAACCAAACAGAAAAAAACATGGATCTCCTTGAAAGACAGTAAATTCAGAGAATTTTGACCCTGGTGACTCCACTTGAGGGTTCAGTCAACATTCACAAGCCACAGAACTTTAATTGACAGGGACAAAGCAAAACGGGAAACAGACGCCTGGTGTTTTGCAGGAACCATCACGGTTAGATAATTCTGAAATTGCCTTTGATCTTGAATTCATAAATGAACCCAGGAGTAAAAGTGACTCTAGCCAGTTAGGTGGCAATCATCCATGCTAGCCACCACTACAGGGTTACTCAGAGTTCCTGTCTCCATGCACTCATCAAACACCTAGTACTTCCTAGAGCTTTAAGCTTCAGTTTTAAGATAGAGTGTTGTGATGAGCTGTTTTCCTAAATAAGTAAGTATAGCTGTACCTATAATATGATTACATGAATATAACTTTATTTGGAAATAGGGTCTTTACACTAATCGAATTAAGGCAAAGATCAGGAGAGGCCCTAATCCAGTACGGCTTGTATGTGAGGAGACAAAAATGCTACAGGAGGGCTTGGAGGGATGGCTCAGCAGTTGGGAACACTGGTTGTTCTTGCAGAGGACTTAGCTTGAATCCTAACACCCACATGGCAGCTAATAATTGTCAGTAACTCCAGTTCCAGGGGATCCGGCAGCCTCTTCTGTCCTCTGTGGGCATTCCATGACACGGGTGCACTTACCTACATGCAGGCAATAAACGCATGCACATAAAATAAAAATAATAAATAATAACTTTTTAAATGCTACAGGAAAATTTAGACATGTTGAAAGAATGGCATTGGATAACTGAGGGAGGGACTGAAGTGTTACAAGCCACAGACACGGGGATAGGTAAGCAGCACCAGAAGCTAGGGAGAAGTAAGAGACTAGGAGAGCCAGAGTATCAGAGGGAGGATGTGCCTCCTGGCACCTGGACTTGGTTTATCCAACCTTTGGAACTGTAAAAGAAGAAATCTGCATAGTCTTAAGTAAGCCACCCAGTTTTTCCTGCTTGGCTGTGACAACCTTGGAAAACAGAGGAACTCCATGATAACTGCATGGAGCTCAGCACCAGCCAGGCTTCCCCAATACCCTTCATTTTACAGGACTCCAGACCATACAATCAGAAGAGGCTAATCTGGTACTGTTCACTAAATCTGCATACCACTCAGTTATCTATGAAAGGATGAAGTACTATAAACAATTGATCAATTTGTCTTTTTAAAACGTTTTGTACTTTATTCCTAGCTAAATGTAAGAAACTAGCACCTTGGGAATTTGCCACACTTCAAACAACTATAAGAGCTAAAATACACCAAGTGTTTGCTATGCGCCAGGCCTCTCCAAGGACTCATATGTGTTACTCCGTTTAATTCTTACAACTATGAAATGGTATTAGTGTCTTTATTTTATAAATGGGGGAAAAAAACAAGAATATGCTTACTTACCCAAGGACAACTACAGGCCATCTCGGTACAAAATCAGCTTCTTCACTACCATGCAATAGTGTGTCTGTGACAAAGCCGCAATGGATGAAGTTTGGCTCTCCAGCATGTCCCTGTCAAGGTTTCTACTGATCATCTCCTCAGATTCTTCCACTTGGGGCATTGGCCAGATTACCATGAAGGGATATAAAGGCCCCACATACAACAGAGCAAATATACTGTTGCCTATTTTTCTTGGGGCAGAGGGGTTAAAGTGTTTTGATTCAAAAGGCCTTCTATACCAACCGAATGACAGGATACAGCATTGTCAACCAAGCACTTGAGCAGAAAATGTGACAATGTCCAAAGACAGATCCCGAATAGAAAGCCTCTACTTAAAAGGGTAAACAAAAGCAACAGTTTCTCCAAACTAAAGGAAGCACCTCACCAACTGCTGTGGTGACAGAGGTATTACAGCGCAGTTGCTCTGTGGTGACAGCTCTGCACAGGTCCTTGACATCTGCTCTGCTGAGACAGCCTTTTAAAGCGATGGTAATTGATAAAGACTCAATTGTCTAGATGTTAGGTTTCTACCATTCAGTCTCAGAATTCAGAGACGCGTCGTGCTAAGGAAGATCGCTTCTGTTTCCTTGGGAAAACTGGATTGTAGTTTCAGCTCTACCACACACTAATAGGAGAGCTACAGTCAACTCAGAACCCACAAAGCACACTTTTATGCTACATGTTCTCATGTAATTCAGACAATGACTTTACGACTTTGTTGAGGAAACAGAAGATCAAAGATGTTATTGAACCCATTGACTAGGTGACACATCTAATGCTCAGAGTCCATCATCTCCACAGCCTGTACTTTTCATTTACTCTCTGAGATGCAACGGCTAACACCATACACACTACCCATCATCCTTTTGCTCAGGATTTTGTGTATTAGTAATGAATCAACTAAAATTATTCATCTTCAGACCAATGTGATGGAAAACTTCTAAGATGGCTCCCAGATATCCTCACTTCTATGTGTCTGTGGCTTACACAGCTACCAGGCACTGGCATGTATAAAAAGCAGAATCTCGGAAAAGTGTTCTTGTGTCACTTTCAAAATAAAATTTGAAGAAGATTGTCAAGCATTATATGGTGACTTAAGCCTGTAATCTCAGCACTTGTGAGACTGACAGGAGAATCACTACGAATTTGAGGCTAGCCTGGGCTAGAGAGTAAGACCCCGTCTCATATACTCCCTGCAAAACAATATTAAAAAGATTGAAAGATTTTGGCTTACATTTCCCTCTGCCATCTCTTATTCTTGCTCCCTCTGAGATGAGCTAAGCATGAGGCTGTGGCCTATCCTATGGAGAGGCCCTCATGAGAAAGAACAGAAGAACAGTGGTAACATCCAGTGAGGAACTGAAGTCAACTGTCCATCAACCCAACTGGAACTGAATCCAACAACCATTTGAGCAAGCTTGGATTCCACTTCTTCAAGTCTTAGAGTGGAATTGTGGTCCTAAATCCTCATATCCACCTTGTCTGCTCCTTCTAAGAGGGCTGTGGTCAGAGGTACCAGCTAAGCTGTCGCTGGTTACTGATACACAAGAATCTGAGACAAGATATGTTGGAATTTAGGTACTACAGTAGGGTAAACTGTTGCACAGTGACAGATAAATAAGATATATGACTTATCAGAGGTGAGCAGAAGCCCGATGGATAGGGTAACTGGAAGAGATACTGTTTCCCTGATTCAAAGGGAATTTTAAGACAATCTTTTGTGAACTGCTGGCACTCTCCCTCCTCCTCCTCTCCTGGAATGTACAAGTCATGCCTGAAGTCAGAGCTGTCCCCTAGCAATCACCAGCACAGTCCTTCTAAAACCGGAGTCCCCTGTGCCCTCATGTAGCTGCCACACAGCACTTCACTGCTTTCCTCCTCACACTGTGCTACAGAATAAAAAAGAACCTCTGAGCCCTGTTATTTAGAGTCAAATGCAATTTAAGTTACTCCCTTTCCAATTCTGATTGACGCTTTAGAGCATCAGGTTTCTCTAAGAGGTAACATCCTTCCTACTCAAAAAGAGATATGAAGTGTTTTGTTCCTCCAAAATGCAATACAAACATAAAGCTTTATTGGTACCACTGTCTTATGAACTTACAACATTGACATGTAATGACAAGACCAAGTATAATATGACTGACAATGAATGGCTCCTCACCAACATTTTTAATAAGCAACTCTCTAACAAGAAAGGCAAATACTATATGCTTTTCTCTCATATACAGAATCTAAATTTAATATTATGTATGGCTAAATGTATATTTATATGTGTATAGAATATATGTATGTGTATATATATAATACTATAACATATTTATATATGTATAGAAGCTTATGAGGAGAGGAAGTGACCATAAAGGAGGGGAGAAAGAGGGTAATAAAACACATGTGCTATGAAAGCAGAAGGGAGACTCTCAGGATGGAGAAGGGAACCTGGGGGTTGGGCGACAAGGGGGAAGGCTTTGGAGGGAAACAATTGAGAATGAAGTGTAATGACACGTGTATGAAAATGCTATAATGAAACTAAAAGTTTAACTTAAAAAACAAGGTACATGGAGGGGGAATTAGCTCAGTTGGCATATTGCTTGCCAAGTAAACAAGAGGACCTGGGTTTGACCCCCAGCACCCACTAAAAAGGGGGGGCGTGGGAGCCCACTTGAGATCCCTTTACTAACAAGACAAAGGCGGGATACACAGCACCAAAGGAGAAACAACACCTACAGCTGTCCTCTGGCCTCCACAGGGTACACACATGTGTGCTCTGACATACACAAACATACAACATGTACACACAAAAACAAAGTGTATCATTTATAGGCAATTTAAATTTTATTAATTTATATGTAATGTTTATTTGCTTCCAGTAACTCAGCAATCAAAACAATATAAAGTTTTAAATATTTCCCCTATGCTATATGTGAATTTGAAGGAGCTATGTCTATATTTTCAAAACAATTCAGAAAATCTGAACTCAAACCCACTAAATGGCAAGGTGAATGCAATACCCACACTTCTTCAGCTGGTGTTGTCTCTATAACCTATGGGACACCACACTGGTCATGTTTAAGCAGTATTGCCCTGGGCGCTGTTGAGCGTGTGCTTACTGCTGTTGCTCAGGAAGCCTCAGGGTGTCTGTTTTACACAATGATGTATCTACTTTCAAATCAGACTCCAGGCAGGAAGCACCTCTTCCTACCAAGGAGATTTAAAGCCTGTCTTCTATCTCCACAGCACACAGAAGGCAGCAGTTCCAGCAAAGACAACATAGATGAGAATGTTCTGGTTAGAGATACATTACGTGACCACAGAAAGCAATTCCAAAAAAAAAAAAAAAAAAAAAAAAAAAAAAC
>NW_008349529.1:445172-459574 GCF_000622305.1 Nannospalax galili
AGTAAAGCCATACTTAGAAATCCAGGGATAAATCAAGCCTTTGCTCTCTACTTTAAAACTGAATTTCAGAAACATAGGCAGAGCGGAAGACATAATTATAATCAGCCTACAGCACAACTCAGACATCCTCTCAGCTGCAAAAGTACCAGGAGGATCAAGTCTGGACCAGAATTATTTCAATGTCCCCACAGGTGAAAGACTCTCATCAGAGCATGTTACTGAAGAAGTGAAACCTGAGAGTTCATGAAAAAACACTGCTATGGATTGAAAAATTCATGCTTATCATTTGGAGGAACATGTAGAAAGCTATATAATAATCATTAATGGGTCCCATAATGAATTGTTGGATTGCTTTCATAAAGTATCAAGGTTCTGTTGCTGGTAATAGGACCTAATGTCCATTCAGTGCTTGCTTTGTGCCAAGTATTGTTCTAAGACCTTTATATGTATTAAACCACTTGACCTTCAAAGCTCTATGAATTAAGGGTATTGGTACTATCTCCACTTTATGGATGATGAAAACAAGCAACTTGTCCATAGGTGATAAAGTGGTATAGACAATCTCACTCTTTAACCACTCCATCAGACACTCATCCAGAAGCTACTGTCCAGTTACTAGAGCTCATGATCTCTATCTGGTTATAAGAGTCAAAATACTATTCTTCAGTTTGGACAAACTAAAATGCAGCTCCTTTTTTAAAAAGTAGATTAATAAGGCAGATGTATGTAAAGTGTGTTAGCAATTCCTTCTACTTATATTCTGCTGTAAAATAAATGGACTCAAACATTTGGCTCATAAGTGAGTCTACAATCTGAACAGGGCTGCTCTCTGCACCATATAGCGTCAGCTGGGGTGGCTGAGAAGCTGAGGGGTGGGTTAACTATGCCTGAGGGCTAGAAGCATCTCAGAATCTCCTTGAGTTGATGTCAGCTGTCAGGTAGGATCTCAGCTGGGCAGCAGTCAGTATTCCAACAGTATACCTATACAGAATGTGGGCTGGTTTCTAAGAGTAAGTATCCCAAAAGAATAAGGTGGAAGTACATGACCATTTTATGACTCAGCTTCAGAAGTCAAGTATATCACTTCTAACTCTTGGTCAGAGTGGTCATAAAGGCAACCCAGGTTCAAGGAGAGGAGACACAGACCACAATAGTTGATGGAAACGATATGAATGTTATAAGAAAAGCCTGTGGTACGAGATCTACTATAGCAGCCAACTCTGGAAAATATGATGTCATACCAAGTATATCAGAGCATCATGAAATCCAAGTACAATAGACTTAACACAATAAACAAGAGAAATAAATGATGTCAAAAATATACCATTATAATTAACTACTTTGTGAGTTATTTTAAAAATAAAAATTTGCACTGTATAAATTTCCTTCTATCATAGGATTCAAAGACATTTTGATTTACAATGTCATTGTATCTGATTTAATTTCAACCTCCTGAGAACCAAATGTGAAGTGAAATCGCCTTTCTAATGGGAATAGTTAGGGAAATAAGGAGTGATATCATTAAAGATTAGATTTTCCATCACCATGTTAAAGGAGAAAAATGAGCACAGCCACAGAGGCTTTCAAAGATAAAATGTCACTTTCAGTAACACCGACTACCTTTGAGACATT
Source organism: Nannospalax galili (assembly GCF_000622305.1). Classification (NCBI taxonomy): domain Eukaryota; kingdom Metazoa; phylum Chordata; class Mammalia; order Rodentia; family Spalacidae; genus Nannospalax; species Nannospalax galili. The sequence goes on from NW_008349529.1 coordinate 446,805, forward strand.
TCATCTTGCCCTAAAAAAGCGCTGTAAATCAAAATCTTGTTTCACTTTGGCAAGATGGCATGTCATTTGTAGATCCTGCACAAAGGACTCTAGAAAACAACTCCATCCCAGTAATCCCTGTGCCTCTGATCAATGGTCAGCAACAGTAATTGATTTCATTCTCATTACAAGTACTTAGCAGCTTTTGTCTAAAATTCACAGTAGTCTCTTTAAATGGGCTGCTTGCTTTTCAGGATCACTTAAACCTGGAGACGCTGTTCCTCAGCTGAAATGCTCTTCCCCTAACTGGCCTGTATCTTATATATTACTTAACCCAACCACAAATCTTGGTTTCTATCTTCCCCGAATATACACCCAAAGGTCAAACAATTAATGCAGTTGTGTTGGCAGAATCTTTTGTGAAAATTATTTGAAGGCATTTGGAATTATAAATAGGAATTCCAAGAAGCCCAGAGAGGTCATGTACATCCAAAGACATTAATAGGCACCTCAGCCAGTTTGGGTCCACTGGGTAAATACGGGTTTTGGCAAGATTCAGGGACCTTTTGGCTTACAGTGTAGCTTAACATGGGTTGAAGGTGAAATATGAAATAATGTGGGAATGCCTGCATGCATCCAGGTAAGAGAGGAAAGGAAGAAATCAGGGTAACAAAGGAATAAGTAAGGACAGAAAGATATAATTTGATTCCTCCCCCACAAGAATGAAGGCAATATGCAGACAAGTTATTCACTGCAATAACCCCAACGCCTAGAACAATTTGTTATCTGTAAGTAGATACTCCTAGATACTCCATTAGCAATCACTGAATAGAATAAATGAATGAATAAATGATATTGATAAATGGGAATAATCTTCAAGACAAAATAGAGTGAAAGATGAAGATCCAGCTTTACTCTCTGACGAACACTGTTAGACCTCTGACTTCAAGTCATATACTCAATGTTCTCTCTGTTTAAAACTCGCCAGAGTAGAACAGTAGCCTTCTCCCCAACCTGTAAAGCTGAGGTATGGAATGGGTTCTCCCCATTACAAATGTAAAGGAATATAGATATTTCTGCCTGAGAGAAAATTCTACTCACACCAACATTATCAGTCACCTCTGCAGTTCCTCCCCTGCTAGAAAGGGACATTACCTGCAGCCTAAACTTTTTAACAGCCTGTTAAACTGGTCTCCCATTAACAGCGTCCTTAGGCCCAGAGTAATCACCAAACAACAGTACTATCTCACCTCTTGGTCTCATGGATCCAGTGAAAATTAACTTGGAAGATGTCTCTCCTTCGTGAAAATCTTTTTTTTTCTTTTTTTAGATAACATTCCCTGTCAATCCCCTTTTCTCTTCCAGTACTATTGACCACCTTGTTTCAAGAATGTCCACTCAATAGCACTGACATGCATAAGCTTGTGAAAGTCAGGGATGAATTTCCTTTATGCCTTCTGTCAGTGTAGACTGATTCTAGCTTGGCCTCAGTCACTTCCTATGGTTCAGTCATTGAACACTCAGGACCTCTGTCTCCTCAGTTATAAAACTAGAGGTCAGGAGCAGAAAAACCTACTAACTTCTTCTAGTCACAAATTCTTCAAATCAATAAGTAATTAAGAAAGTACTCCAAGCAGTAATCTTTCTTGATGGTATAAAAATAATAAAGCTACAGGGAGACCCTGTCTCAAAAAGAGACAAAAGTATAATAATAATAATAATAATAATAATAGAGCAAGTCAGTTCTTTCTTGTAATCGAACAATATTACTTATTTCCTTATAAATAAGTTAAATAATTATGAGCATTCATTACATGCAGAGCAATGTGCCAGTTCTCTGATGTTTCAGAATTTGTATTTTTGAATAATATCTGCCTGAATTTTGATGTTTGGGGAACTTCAGATTCTTGTTTTAGGCTTTGATAGAATACATGGTTTGTTCATGTGCACAGTTATTCAAGAGAGAGGTTAAGTGCTTCTTGACAAACATGAGGAAACCTGACTTGCTTACTTCACAGTGGAAGATGTTCCATTCATGAGATGGGCTAACATGGTTAACTCTATGAACTAGAATGGCAAATAGCAAAGTAGTAATCATATAATCATAGTTACCGTCTAAATATATCTAGAAACTAAATGTCATGTTAACCACCATGTGCAAGCACTTGCTGTGAACCAGTTCAAAGTCCTGTCTTGACAACCAACTCCTTAGAAAGGCATTATTAGTCCCATAGAACAGATTACAAGTGAAACAGGCTACAGGAGACCATGTGAATCACCAAATTCTAGCTTTAAAACTGTCGTTTCCAGTTGTCATAAGCAATTTCCAAACAGCATTCTAACAATTCTGTTTCTGAGTGAACGTGAAGTCTGTGTAAACCTGCTGCAGCTTCACCGGCAGTGCTTCTATTCACTGGAAACTCTTCTTGTTCTTATTCAGGAGAGATAGCTGCAGCACAATCCAGGAAGATTTTTACTGAACGAATGCAGTGAGGTATCTGCCTCATTGACAGGTATCAAATCTGGGAGCTGTCACAGTGAGGATCAGAGTGTCCTTGGGAGGAAGACATGGCTGTGCACATCTTCTTCCCCAAGTAATTAAAGGGGCGCCTGGTCTGTCAGCCTCCAGGGTTTGGAGTAAGACCCATCTGTTTGTGCACTTACACAAGTGGTCTGATGGCAAAACTATCTACAGCTCTTCAGATGAATACATCCAAATAGACTATTAATCATCATTAAACAGAAAACCTTTGTCTCAATCCTAGAGACCATTTTTAAAGGCAAAAAAGGTCGGATTAATATAAAATGTTTCAAAAGTTAAGCTCCAAACTAGCATTGGAAGCCCAATAAACACTGTCACTACATAAGGAAGAAACTAATGGATGATATTAGTTTGTTAGTGGGAAATGGAATCCCTGGCTCCAACATGATAAGGCTGACAGCACCAAGACCTTAATGGAATTTGAGTTACAACTGAAGGCATGAATACAATCAGCTGTATTGATTGCTGCAATGTAGGGGGCAGGGAAGAAAAGCATAAGTGAATCAAAAACAAACATAAAATCCAAGGGGAAAGTGATGAAAATGCAAATGCACACTTAGGTTTATTCATTGAGATTTCAGAGTTAAGGAGCTGGGGGAATAGCTCAGCACTTAAGGACACCGGTTGCTCTTGCAGAGGACCCAGGTTTGGTTCCCAGCACCCATCTGGCAACTAACAATGGTCTGCCCAGCTCCAGTGGTTCCAATGCCTTCTTCTGGCCACTGTGACAAGCAGGGTTACTGGACACTCACCTCAATATCTAGCTACTCTATCCAGCCAACTAGTCCATCCTTGGAAGACAAAAGAAAAATGAGGAAGAACCCAATAGAGGGATGCTTTTGGAAGCCCTCGTCAAGAAACTCCAGTGGACTCTTCATATGAACATTTGAAAACTGCCCTGTTATGACTTTTTTCTAGTTCCCTGTCTAGAATTTGTAATATTATTTACTCTTGCCTTTACTTCTCCTTCAAATCTCCTATTCATGATTCAAGGATTTTTTCTACCCCTTAGAGACACAAGTTATGCAATTTGGGAGTCTTTTAGATAGACCCACTGAAGGGGTACTCCAATTGCCTCACCCTGTGTCCCTGTTCAGCATGAACAGAAGAAGCCAGAGAGGTCTGCATCCCTATTCCCTGTTGGCAATTTGGGTAACCCCTTCAGAGGATGGCATGATAAGAATAGGAAGAACTGGCTAGGCAGTTAGGGTAAAAAGACCCCAAAGAAATGCAGCCAGTTTCTAGGCTAAAAGTCAAAATATCCTTGGGCCTGTTAGAAACACATTCTGTTCAATAGGCAAAAAATGTCAAAATGTCGAAAGTATTTGGGAGCTAGTATCTAATCCTTAAAAGATTTTAGGATCTTTTCAGAGGGGGAAATGTTGGAAGGGAGGGAATGGGCATGGATTTGATCAAAACACCTTATATGCGTATATAAAATTCTCAATAAAGAACCTTCTAGTATTAAAAAGATCATCTCAAGGGTGTACAAGCCTGGGCAGAATGCTTGTCCAGCATATGCAAGGCCCTATGTTTGATTCCTAGCATTAATAAAGAAAAAGAAATGAGTTCACCTACCACTGGGAAGGAAAGAAAGGAAAAGGGAAGATAATACTATTGAATACTGGTCTGTGGAGCAGGCACTATACGCTAGGTGCTTTATAGCCACAAGGCCCATTAACACTCACAACAGAAGGCCATGTTACTCCTACCTTGCATTTAGCTCACCAAATCTTGGGAAAACTGCAAAGCTTGCTCAAGGTCTTACAGTAATGTGATTAAATTGAAATTGAAAATCACTATGTCTATTCTTTCTATTACATGGACAAATATGTCTAAATATAACATAAAACAGCGATGAGGCTAGGTTCCTTAAAGACAAATGAGTAATCAGCTTTTAGCTTAAGTTATGTGGACTCCACAAAAAAAAAGTCTATAAAGGAAACAATCAGTGATGGTTAGAGACATGACTTTTTTTGCAAATTATGAGAAAGGAGGCATTGTCACAGTGGTCCTGGGAGGAAAAACATTTCTTCCACAGAGCTAAGTGAAAGAAAAATCAAAGGCCGGGCATGGTGGCGCATGCCTTTAATCTTGGCACTCGGGAGGCAGAGGCAGGCGGATCTCAGTGAGTTCAAGGCCAGCCTGATCTACATAGTGATTTCCAGGACAGCTGGTGTTACAGAGAGACCCTGTCTCAAAAAGACCAAAAAAAAAAAAAAGAAGAAGAAAGAAAAATCAAATAGTTATGCATAATAATTTGAAGGGCAAAAGTAAAATAAGAAATTATTACTCAAACTACTTTATTCATTTCTCCAAATAATCATTATTTCTAAGTGAATTAACACAAAAAATATGAAGATGTGTTGGATATAATAATGGAAAAAAGTCACAAATTCATTTATTGTGAAAGATAAATGATTTATTTAATAAGTGCTGAAATAAAACCAGTTAAATATTGAATGGCTATATAAAGCCACATAGAAATAATCCAACCCACCACAAAATATACTTAGTGATAACAAACCTACTTTAATCGACAGTAACTGGTGATAAGAACCCTGCTATTTGTCAAACAGAAATTCTTGAATTTTCTAGGGTGCATTGAGCTAGATAACACTTCAATTTGGACTCAAGTTTATAACACTAATGAGACACACCAGGCTCAATTTCAGCAGTTTCATGAAAGAGAACATATTTTGACAGAATAAGACACATTTCAAACACATTCTGACTTAAAACAACAGAAATTTCAAGGTACTGTTGAAATACTTTTGACCATCTTCAAATTTACAATTTTGAAGATACAGACCACATTCATTTGGATCTTGAATTCTATCCTCTTGAAGAGCACTGGTCTGCTAACATGGGTATCCAGGAATAGCTGCAGGAACTTAAAGGATGATTCACATTCATCAGAACCTATGAATCTCTTTAGAAGTTTTGAAGTTATTTCTCTGTGTGCTGTATGATTCTTACAGAACCAGTCATTCTATTGAGTTCAAGACAACTCAGTAGTAGTGCATGAAAAGAACAGGTTACATTTTATACTTACATTTCACACTGAAAGCATAATACCTTCATCCTAGGATGATACTGTTAAGATGCATTTAAAAATATTTGATGCTGTTTTGGTGTGGTTTTTTTTACATATGTATGTATAAGGTGTACATGTGTGTTTGCTGTGTAGGTACACACATGTGTACTAACATGTGTACATATATGCCTGATGTTGACATCCCATGTCTTTCTCAATTGCTCTTCACTTTACTTATTAAGATAGGGTCTCTTGCTGAGCCTGGTACTCACCAATTCACCTAGTGTAGCTAGTCAGTCTGCCATAGAGATCCCCTACCTCTGCCCGCTTCCCCAGTGCGAATATAGGCAGCTGTCATGCTTGCCCAGTCTGTATGTGAGTCCTGAGGCTCTGAGCTGAATTCCTGACACTTGCATGTCAAGTTCTTTATGAACTGAGCCATCTCCCCAGCTCCTTGCTTTGTTTTTTGATTTGTTTGCTTTTTCCCCCTTATAACTGAACTTTTGCAAATTTCATACAATATATTTTATTGTATTTAGATACCTCCTTTATCTGAAGCCCCTCTCACACCCCACCTTACTACCCCAGCCCAATTTCATGTACTCTAATACACACACACACACACACACACACACACACACATATGTATATATGGCCTCCTGTAGAGTAAAATTTGTGTCCCCAAATTCCTTTGGTGTGGTTCCACCCACTAGAGCCTGGTTAACATACTAAGAGTCACACCTTTAAAAGAGACTAACTCTCTCCTTCCCAGCAGCTGTTTTTCGTATATAATGGACACATGTCAATTCTGAGAAACACAATCAAACAAACAATGGGTTCTTTCAAAAATCTGAAAAATATAACAAATCCAGATTAAACATCTTGATAGAACTATTCAACAGAAGTTGGAGAGTAAGCATTGACTAAAAACTGAAGCTTAACATAAATCTATGAACCACACGCACATAGCACTAAGACTACACCCTTCCAACTGTGCAGGGACCATTCCCTGGATAGACCACATGGGCAGGCCATAAAACAAACCTAGAAATAACACCTAAAGAACTCAAATTATGCAAAGTATGTTTTCTGAGATGAATGGAATAAAAATTTGAAATCAATAGCAAAAAGAAGGAGAAACTTCAGATATATGTGGAAATTTTAAAGATACATTTCCAAATAAAAATGGATTTTTAAAGAAGGAATCACAGGAATACAAGAAAACACTAAATGAATGAAAATGAAAATAAAACATGGAAAATTTTATGAGATGCAGCAAAGGGAGTATTTAACAGATATGCTAATATCTGGAAACATCTATCTCAAGAAGAAACCTTGAGTCAACAAACCGATTTCCCTTTTTAAGGCACTGAAAAATGGACAGTAAAACAAAAATACAGCAACAGAAAGAAACAAATAATGAATATTAGAACAAAAATTAATAAGATAAAAATATTAAAGAAAGGACTGGACAAGATAGCTCAAAAGTCGAGAGTACTGGCTACTCTTCCAGAGGATACAGGTTTGGTTCCCAGCACTCACATGGCAGCTAACAACAATCTATAATTCCAATTCCAGGTGTTTTGATGCCCTCTTCTGGCCTCCATGGGCACTGGATGACACTGGTGCACATAAAAATGTTACACTAGTACGCATAAAAATAAATTTAAATTTTTTAAAAAAGAAAAAAATCAAAAAAACAAAAACTGGATCCTTGAAAAGATCAGCAAAATTTATAAATTTTAATAGATTGAACAACAGGATACAAAAAGCAAAGACTCAAATTACTAAGTTCATAACTGAATGAGGAAACACTACTAACAACCTTATAGAAATAAAAAGGATTACAAAACTGCATGAACAGATTTTATATTAAAGATGAGCTGGAGAAATTGTTATAAAGGATACAAACTATCAAAACTTGTTCGATTACAAATAGAAAATCTAAATGTAGTCCAAACAAAAGATTGAATGATTAATTTTAAAATTTTTCACAAAAAGAACCCTGAACCAAATGGCTGCATGGGTAAATTTTATCAAACATTTTCAGGACAGTTAATGCAAACTCAAAAATAAGACAAAAATGAAACATTTACAATACATTCTATGAGGCCAAAAATGATGCTAATATGAAAATCAGACAACTAAGAAACAAAATATAAACCAAATTATAGACTTATAACCCTTATGACTATACACTAAAAAAAATCTTCAACTAATCACTAACAAAAACACTTCAAGACATACTTTTGAAAAGATTATACATAATGACCAAGTAGGATTTATATCCCAGGGATGCATAGTTGATTCAATATTTGAAAATCAATGAATGTAACCTACCGTATCAATAGAATAATGGAATAAATCTCATGATAATCTCAATAAATATGGAGAAAGGTACTCAATAAAATGAAACACCTTTCGTGATTTAAAACATTAATTTAAAATGTAATGACAATTTTATTAATGAAGCCAGGGGCGGTGGCTCAGGCCTTTAATCCTAGCATTCAAGAGGCAGAGGCAGGTGGATCTCTGTGAGACTGGGGCCAACCTGGTCTACATAGCAAGTTCCAAGTCATTTGGGACTACAGGGAGACTTTTTATCAAAAAGACCCAGCCGGGCGTGGTGGCACACACCTTTAGTCCCAGCACTCAGGAGGCAGAGGCAGGCGGACCACTGTGAGTTCAAAGCCAGCCTGGTCTACATAGTGAGTTCCAGGTTAGCTGGGGCTACAGGGAGACCCTGTCTCAAAAGACCAAAAAAAAAAAAAGCCCCCAAAAATTATTAACCAAGAAAGCTACATCTATAAAAACACTGCAACCAACTATACATAATGGTGAGACGTGCATTCTTTCCCTCAAAGATGGGGAACAAGAAAACAGTGTCCACTCATTGATTCCATTCAGCATTATACCGAGGGTTCTAACCAGTATAAGCAGCACAAAGAAGTACAGGATACCTATCTATACTGGGAAAGTAGAAGTATCTGTATTTATAGATGAAATGATCTTAAAATCCTGAGATATATATTTTTAAAGATTTATTCATTTTTAGTTCATGTGTTTGAGTATTTGCCTGCATGTATGTATGTGCAAATCATGCATGCCTGTTGTTCTCAGAGGCCAGAAGAGGGCAACAGGTTCCCTGGAACCGTAGTTACAGATGGTTGTGATCTGCCATGTGGGTGCTGGAAACTGAACCCGGGTCCTCTGCAAGAGCAGCCAGTGCTCTTAATCCCTCAGCCATCTCTCCAGCTCCAAGATCTATTCTTTTATTTTATTTATTATTTTTATTTTATATGTATGAATGTTATACCTGCATGTAGGTAAGTGCACCCATGTCGTACAATGCCTATGGAGGACAGAAAAGGCTGTCGGATACCCTGAAACTGGAGTTATGGACAGTTGTTAGCTGCCACGTGGGTGCTGGGATTCGAACTTGGGTCTTCTGAAAGAACAGTCAATGTTCTTAACTGCTGAGCCATCTCTCCAGTCCCCCAAGATCTATTTTTTTAAGATATATTAAAACAAATGAATTAGGGCTGGATGAGGTGGTGTACACCTTTAATCCCAGCATTCAGGAAGCAGAAGCAGGTGGAGCTCTGTGAGTTCAAGGCCAGCCCAGTCTACATAGTGAGTTCCAGGTTAGCTGGGGCTACAGGGAGACCCTGTCTCATAAAAGACAAAACAAAACAAAACAAAACAAAAAGAACGAGATTAACAAGAAGGCAATGAACAAGATAAATATTCAGAAATCTGCTTGTATCTATATTTTTATTAAATACAATTCCATTCACAATAGTTTCGCAAAAGAACAATGAATGAGAAATAATTATTAAAGATATATAAAATTTATACATGAAAATTATAAAACACTTGAAAGAAATGAAATCCTATATAAATGGAAAGACTTAACATGTTCATGAATCAGATGGATTTAAATTGTTATAATTGTACCACTCTCAAAATCTACAGATTGCATACAATCTCTATCAAAATCTCAGTTCTGTGTTTTGTGGAATTTTAAGCTGATCTTAAAATTTACACTGAAATTCAAAGGACTCAAAATAATATTTTAAAAATTGAAGAAATTTGACTCAGACTTTTTTTGAATTAAAATAAAATTAATGGAATTTTAGAATTTTCATACAGTATAACTGATGATATTTAGATCCCCTCCCCTATCTGCACCTCCCCTTACTGCCCCTCCCAATTTAATGTACTCTATGATATATATGATATATATGGCTTCTAGTGTCTGATTTGTGTCATGTCCTTCAGTGCGGATCTATCCACTGGAGCCTGGTTAACCTACCAAGAATCCATCCTCCTAAGAGAGTGTCTCTGCCCCTCCCAGCAGCCATCAGTTGCCATATGTTCCTTAAGTTGAGTTGGGATTTCTTACCCACTTCCCCATGTCTATGCTGGGATTTTGTCTGGTTTGAGCTTGCATGGGACTTCTGCATACTGTCATCATTGCTGTGAGTTCGTATGTGTAAATGGAAAACTCTGTCTGGAAACTCTGTTTCCTTGTCATCATCTACCACCTCTGTCTCTTACAATCTTTCCTCCCCCTCTTCCATAATGATCCCAAAGCCTAGGGAGGCAGAAGTTTGAAGTAGGTGTCCTTTTCAGGGATGCAGACTCGTGTACTCTGTACACTGGCCAGTTGTGGCTTACTGTGTTAATCACCATCTGCTGCATAAGGAAACTTCTCTGGTGAGAGTTGAGAGATGCATTCATCATATGTGTAGAGGTTGCATTGAAAATGTGTTGCTTAAGGCTAAGCATCGCACAGACAATTATTCTCTGTGCTTGACCAATTGTGAACTGTGTGTTAGTCTCCATCTGTTGCAAAAAGAAGCTTTTGATGAGTGGTGAGAGGTACATTTATATGTAAATATGAGGATGCATAGTTAGACTATAGTAAGAAATTACGTTGGTCTAGGGATGTGACAAAAGTAGGACTACACTAATAGTGATAGTTTGCTGGGCCAGTCATTTAATAGGCTGTACAGCTGGTAGTTTTTTCCCTTAGCAGCTTGCATAGTATCCTCTGATGCCATGGAGGATTCAGACTTATTTCAAAGTAAAGACAAAGTAGCAATATTCAGGTCATCAGACAATAGTCTGGCTTAAAGATTGGCACACAGGTTAACGGACTAGATTTGATAACCCAGAAATGAACACCTGTATTGTCAACAAAGTAAAAAGGCCACCTACAGAATACAGAAAAATTTAAAACTATGTAATAGTGCCTTGTGTTTGGAATAAATAATGAACTACTGCAACTCCATTAATAAAAAGTCAATTAAAATTTTTAACTGGCAAGTGATCTAAATAGGAATATCTCCATAGAAATTTTTCAAATGCTCAATAAATCATGAAAGGATGGTCAACATCGTTTTCTGTCAAGAAATACAAATCAGTGCACTGAGATACCGACTGACCACTACAAAGGCAGTACAAAAGAGAGACAGAAATTTATAAGTGTTATACACAGAGAAACAAATCATGCTAGTGGGGATATAAAATGCTACCACTGATTTATGAAATAGTTTGGCAGTTGTTCAAATTGTCAGCCTCAGAGTTAAGCAATTTCATTCCTAAGTATACATTCAAGTAATGAAGGTATGTCCAAACAAAAACTCAAAAATACCCACTCCAGCACCATCCATAATAGCAGAGGGTAGAAACAACCCAGTGTGTATCAACTGACAAACACAATGTGTCACATTCGTATGACAGAAAATATTTGGGCAGTAAATATGAAGTGCTGATACATGTAACAACATGGATGAACCTTGAAAACATGCTAAGTGAAAGAAGTCAGTCATAACCAACAACATATCAGACAACTCCCTTTATATAAAATGGCCCAAACTGGCAAATCCATAGATATAGTAGCTGGTTGATTTTCAAGGGCAACATATTCTGGAGCTGAGGACCACTAATGGGTATGGATTTCTATTTAGATAACAATGAAAACATTGCTTAAAATGAGTTAAGGTTGATGAGCGCAGAATTCTGAATATCTGAATTAAAGGTCACTGAGTAAAGTGTATAATATCTGAATTATACTTCAATAAAAATGTTAAAAATTTGAATCAAAGATCAGAAACTCAACAATTTAAGAAGGGAAGCCTGAGGCCAGGCATGATGGTACACGTCTTTAATTCCAGCACTCAGGAGGCAGAGGTAGACAGTTCTCTGAGGTTCAAGGCAAGCCTGGTCTACATAGCAAGTTCCAGGCCAGCCAGGGCCACATAATGAGACTCTGTCTTAAAACAAACAACAACAACAACAAAACTGAAACCAATATAAGGCATGCAAGGCTTTGGAGACTCAAGAGTAGCCCTCCTAAATCAGTCCTTTGCATCACCCTAGCCTTCACCTCACCAGGACTTCCACCGTGGCATGAATGAAAAGCCAAGTCAAACTCATCCCTCCTCTTCCTGACAACAGGGCAAAAGCAGGATCTAGAGGAAATAGATATCTCTGCCCAGCAGAGAGAGACTGACACATATTGAAAGACAGAAACATGAGAGTAGGCCTTCACCAAACAAAACATATCCCCACTGTTTCCATCTTCCTGATGGTATTTAAGAACTATGCAGATTTCTCGCTCCCTTTATTGAGTGAAACTTTACCTACAGACTTTCTTACCTCCAATCCCCCACACTTCATTCCAGACCTAAGAAAAATGTTTTCTACTTTTTGAGCAGGATTTGCTGGAGGCTCATATACAAGAAGGAAGAACTACTATTAATTTGTCATATCTCAGGAATGGTGGCAACCATTCCCCACACAGCTTCCCACTGAAGACCTGATGAGACACTTGGCAACCAGCGGACAGACAAATGAACATAAAAAGCAGTGACCCTTAAACCTTGATCTAGTGAACTCTGTTCAAAAACTTAAAATGAACTCTCAAATAAACCTGGAGCCTGGGTTTCCTAGAACTCGATACCAATCCTCTTGTTGCATTGCCTAACAACAGGGCATGTGATACGCAGCACATGCGTGCCTACTGTGCCAGCCAAGACTCAAGAACAGACTGTCTCTGTTAAATGAGAAGAGGCAGAAGAAGGAAAATGGTAGTTGTATTAGTCCGGGTTCTCTAAAGAAACAGAACCGGTAGAATGAATATATATATATACATGTGTAGAGATTTATCAGCTTAGCTCACAGGATAGAGTCCGAGTAGTCCAA
>NW_008349529.1:459835-491968 GCF_000622305.1 Nannospalax galili
TCCAATCAAGATCTCTTTCATTTCAGTTAATCCCAGATCCAATCAAGTTGACACCCAGGATTAGCCATCACAGTAGTGAAGTTAAAAAGTGCAGTAAGAAAAACAAACTCTGGGCCAGAGCAGTGTAAAACAATCCTTACACACAGAAAACGGAGGAAGGATGACAATGTGAAAAGGCTCTCAAAAACAGAACGGAGACGGGAAAAGGGGAAGCCTGCAATGCACCATCCTGAAGCTCTGATCAGTAGACTTGTCTTTGAGTAAAAGGTCTTTCAAAGAAGAAACCGAAGCAAATGAATCTAGAGGTGAGGGGAAAGGGGCAGATCCTCTGTTTACACTGGATTGCAATCCTTGGAGGAAAATAATTCTGGGAAATGTAAAGCTATTTTCCAAAGGCCACACAATTTATACAGTCTCCAAAGTACAGCTATAAACCCAGCTCTGAATAGCTTCTAGATACTTGTTCTTGTCAATCACAGAACTTGCAAAAGATACACTAACAGAAACTTAAAAAAAACCCTATTCAACATGTTTCATTTTAAAAAGAAATCCGATAGCCATATCCATAATCTGTAAAACATTACATTTCTAAAACTAAAACAAAGTTAGGATTCTTCTCCACAACAGTAGAAATGATAAAGTGATAGGGTAATTGCTATGACTGTGTTACCCAAAGGAATAGCTGCTAGCCATTGGCACACTTTAAATAACAAAAAGCAAATAAAATGAAAGTTTTAGTTCCTCAGAGGCACTAGCTATGTATCAAGAGTTCAAAAGCCACACATGGTTACTGGCCTGTGCTGGACAGGAGATTCAGAACATTTTTATTCCTGCATGAATTTCTATTGAAAAGAATAGGCTGTGTCTTTACCAGAAATACTTTGCTTTGGGGAGTTTTATTGTCGTTGGGGGCGGGGGTGGTTTAGCTTGGTTTGTTTTTCTGAGACACTCATTATTGTGTCTAAGGAGCCTAAGTGTTGGGATCACAGGTATTTTACAGGTATGCACCACCACATCTGCCTTAATAAAACTTCTTAACTAAATAATTATATGGGGAACTCAGAATTCCTGCTTTGAAAGTTAGAATATATTTCAGCTATGTGCAAATCTCAAGAAATATACTACCAATGTACCTTTTCTGAGAAAAATGCTTTTTTATGCATAGAATCCTGCTGACTAGTCTCATTTTAAATTCATGACCACAAATCCCAAATGGGCACTACGAATTGCCTTGAATCCCACTGCTTACCCCTGACGAGTTCATTTCACGCTTTCATTTCTCTCCTCATACTTTCAAGCTGGTACCCTACCCACCAGCCACCCCACCACCCTCAGTCCTGATGGACCTTACCTCATTCCTCGAAGCGAAAAGACAACAGGCTAGGAACCCCCAGGTCCATGTCATCTTCTCTCTTTACAAAGGAAGAGTGCTGACTTCTAACAAAGAACAGCCCCTTGGTGGGGAAGGAGGAAGCTCTGTCCATCTGTAGACCCTGCTCCTTCTATTAGACCCTCGCTCCCAGTAGCACCAGCTCTCTCTCTCTCTCTCTCTCTCTCTCTCTCTCTCTCTCTCTCTACCGCCTTCTCCTCCTCTTCTCCCCCCTCCCACCCGATCCCCCCCGCTCTCTCTCTCTCTCTCTCTCTCTCTCTCTCTCTCTCTCTCTCTCTCCCTCCCTCCCTCCCTCCCTCCCTCTCCCTCTCCTGGATCAAATCCACCACCATTCAAACATGCTTGAATGCATTTTTATAAAAAGGAGAGGACATTTAGTCCCTCAAGATATGACCCCCATTTCGCTTCTCTCCTCATTCAGGTTTCTACTCTTCAAGGCACCCTTTGCTGACACCCTACCCAAAGGCTCCCACACATCACATCACTACAGTCTCTATCACATTAGAATATTGTGAATTAGAATATCACATAGAATAACACTTAAAACAGTAGAAAAACAGTTCTGAGATGGTGGAGATTTTGTTTGTCTTGTTTCTACAACACATCTTGAATGCTACAAATAACAGCAACAATTATAATGATGATAGGGGTTTATCTGTCACGACCCAAGTTTTATCTCCCTTCATTTTCACAGTTTGAGGAATAAACCTTTCTGTTAATGATTTAGTTATTGTATCTTTATGTGTATTAATGTTTTTCCTGCACATACATTTTATGCACCACATATGTACTTGGTGCCTATAGAGGCCAAAAGAAGGAATCGTATCCCCTGGAATTGGAGTTACTAATGGTTATGTCCCTACATGTGGGTGCTAAAAAACTGAACCTTGATTCTCTGCGAGAATAGCAAGCGCTCTCAACCACTGAACCATATCTCCAGCCCCAGGAAAACACTTTTAATATGTTATTTTGCAGTCTGTAAAATAAGGCAAAGGGAGGTTACATATCTTTGCCAAGACCATCCAGTCAGAAGTAATAGATCCAGAAAAAACACAAGCAGCCTCAGCCACTATTTTATTCTGTCTCTCTACATAATTCACATTCAAAGGTACTGTTCCTCTGTGTATTTAATGAAGATTCTGACCAAGCTGTCAAGAAGAAAAGCAAAGTTATAACTCAAAATGTTCAGCCCTTGGTGGGACATCTATATCACATACCCTCTCCCCAAGACTCAGGAATCAAGAAAGAGCGAGCAGAAAGAGGCAGAGGTTACAGAAAACTGCTGATAAACAGTATTTTCTGGACATGTAGGCCTGTTGTGTACACATGAACTCACAAAGACTATGGCTGTATGGACAAGACGTGTTTCAGATGAGGCCAGTCAAAATTCCAAGGGGGTGAAGGAGAAGCTTATGAAGCCCACCCCTAGCTAGGGAGCTCCTGGCAGTGAATGACTGCTCAGGGTGGGCAAGTCTGTTTTCTTCAGAATGTACCCCTGGGTAGGTTGGCCATCACGAGCGCATGGCCCACAACCATGCCCATGCCAGCAGCAACTGAAATCCATGGTTTAAAAAAAAAAAAAAAAAAGAGTACATAAAATTGGGAGGGAGAACTGCTGAGGGGCGTCTAGGAGGAGTTGGGGAGAAGGACTGGGGAATGCATTTGAACAAAATACGTTGTATACTTGTATGAAATTCTAAAAAACAACAACAACAAAACCCATGAGATTAAAAATGTGAACACTGAAGCCTACTAAATATCTGGAAGGAAAAGAGAAGGCTAAGAGGAAAAAATGCAGAGTGTGCCTATAAGAGTAAATAGACTAGAAACAACAAAAATGATACAAATACATGCTGTGGATCCATGTACTCACAACACTGTTAATCTTTGATCATCCTGTGACAGATCTGAAAATCACAGATGATCACACCTACTACCTCGGATACCCACTGCCCTATACATGCAACCTACACCTTTTTCCACATACCTTTTCTCATGCTGAAGCCTCCATTTTCCCCTTTCTGATATTAAGTTTCAGAAACTCAAAAATGTTATTCTTTTCTTCATTTCACAATCTATGCTACAAGGAACAGAAAAGCAAGCCACGAGACAGCATACATGCATACCACCCATTACTCTCCCTCTTTCCCATGCTTACTGTCACCTTGAACTAGGCTGCAACCGCTTGGGAAAGGCAATTCTACTCTATGCACCTCCTTTTGTCTTCAGATCATAGCCCAGTATTTTATAAATAAATTGGTCAATATACAGGACACAAATAATATCACAAATAATTAATTGCCTAATACCTAAGGCAGTATCACATAATAGTATCACCAGTCTATGGAACATATATGTAGGAATTGGCCATATTTCTCCACATACTCATTTCTCTTATAGCCAAATGTTAGGAATAATAGTAGCCACTACTCATGGCTACTCTATCATTACGTGTCTGCCAAAGTATCTAGCTAATCATTTCTGTCCACCTCCAAAGCATCCTTAAAAATGCCCTCTCTCCCTTGGAAGAGGCTTTGGCCAATTGAAAACAAACATTTGAATTGCATTCTCCTGTGAAATTCCACATTAGATCTGCACATATCTAGCCTGGACCCCCTTCTCACCTGTGGCAGTTCTCATGAAGAACATGTGTAAGTTCAGATAGGTCACATGAATACTTCCAATTTGAAAACCAGTCTTAATACTGTTGAAAGACTTTGTTACAGTTCCTCTCTATTCTCTGGCTTTTATATGGTATATATTCTGGTAGGGACTAAATTTTGCCTAGGCTTATCATATATGGTTTTCACGTTTAGCAAACACAAACATAAGATGTTAGCTTCTATTTGAATTTACCACAATGAATAACGTTTTAGTTAAAGGTTATCCCACTAAATATTTCACAATTTCCCCTATATTTAAAAGTTATTTATCTGAAATTCATATTCAGTTGGATACTTTATTTTGACAGGGTGTTATATAGTTCAAGTTAGCCTCAAACTTCCTATGTAGGGAAAGACAACCTTTTTTTAAGGGTTATTTTTATTTTTATTTTTTATTGATGCACATGTGTATATGTGTTTGGGGAGGGGTGTATGGCTGTGAGAGTGCATGTCATGTGTGGGTGGGTGTCTGCAGGGGCTAAAAGGGGGCAGCAGATCCCCTAGAGCTGTAGTTATAGGTGAAGGTGAGCTGTTTGATGTGGGTGCTGGGATCCAAACTCGGGTCTTTTTGAAGAGCCCCAATCAACCACTGAGCCATTTCTTCAGCCCAGGAAGATGGTATTGAACTTCTGATCCTCCTGTCTCCAATTCCCAAACACTAGAATCGTTTATGCTACGACACCTCATTTATGTGGTGGTAAAAATTGATCTCAGGGCTTCCTGCATGGTAGGCAACCACTGTACCAACTAACCCACATCCACAGCTCATATTCTTAGACCTGAGGCCATTCCACAATGACATCAGACTGGTTGAGCCTGAGTTTTTGTAAAATGCTTCCTGGCTAATCTAACCTCCCTCTCTTTCTCCACTTGCAGATCCCAATTCTGTCCCTACAGAATTTTAAATGACTTCTGATTATGGCTTCAGATTTTCCTCAACTTAACTCTTGCCTTAAAATATCTAAGTCTTCACTAATGTTCCCACATAAATTATTCTGAGAGCTTGTAAACTATCTAAATTCCCTTCTATAGTCTCTAGGACTATAGACATCGATATATGCATACAGTTCAGTAAAGGAGGAGGCAACAAGTGCAGGCCACTGTCTTCAGTGAGACTCACAGCTGCCAGAACCAAACATGCATTTTTTGGCCCACACAGAGAAATCATCTGTAGTCTTTTACTTTATGCTTTAATTAATTACTCACACTGAATAATTTCACAGTATTCATTGTGGAATCTTTGGAATCATTGTCTGTTGTGTCTCTTGAGAAAAAGCACCAGACCACTGTACACTTGCATTCTTGTGTGGTGACTAGCAGCTGGGGCTGATATCAACTGCCACCAAGACGGAGCATGTGTGTGTTCTCTAAAGACTCCCAAGCATCACACACCAGCTATCTCACCTGCACCCCACCAGACATGCCGAAGCCTTGGAGCTTCTGTCATATAAACCCTTTACTTTGCACACATTCATACCACCAGCGAGTCTGGTTCCACTTTTCCATCTGTAGATGCATCATGAGACAATCAAGCATATTGTATCTACCAGGTCCAACCTTCCATTAATCAATACTAGTCACGGTACACGTCCTACCTGGTCAGATGAGTATGTTCACCCAGATGTAAAATAAAGCTGAATCCAATATAACACAGCATTTTTATATACAGGATGTAGAAAAAGTATCCTGAGGAAAGCATGTGCCAAATTATAAATCAGGAGAATTGTGCAAGGTTTAGAATTCTGGAAGTACTGCATATTAAGTGAACAGTAATAGATTCAAGCTCAATGGGAACAAATGCAGTACTTTTGCTAATATTAGAGTCATGACAGATGCAGTCAATTCTCTTCATTCAAAAGAATTGTAACACAACTATTTTTTCCTGTTCAAAACATAGCATTTCTGAATTGTACAATCTGTCAAAAACGGAATTCTACCTAAAGCAAAGCCATTTAAATCAGCAAATCTTCATGTTGAAATTCACTGACCTAAATATTAAAGGGTGTAGATGAGACACTACTGCAGATTACCAATAGAATAGATGGGGACCTCAGGATCCGAGTGCACGTTGATTTGGCAGCTGCCTCAACCTCTCACAAAGGTTCTGTTGTTTGAAGCACTAAACAGTGGGAGATGCTGGCCTTTTCCACAAAACAACTCATACTGCAAGGTAAATTAAAATTCCCTAGGTTGTTCAAAGAAATAAAACTAATTATGTTCTTTTATTACAAAAGTCACATGTGATTAATGGGTTCATGATTCCAGATATGGGGATGTAGATGATATTTTCTCTTCCCCTTTCTAGATAATCATAACATCATATTTAGGACAACCTAACCATATCCAATAGAGCTAGACCAGGAATCATGGTTTTCTCCTTTCTTTCTCTTTATCGTTACCTTTTCAATTTCCTTTCTGTCATTTCCTTTGCTTTTAATAGTCAACTTCAGAGAGTTTTCTAAGTGAAAAGTCCTTTGCCCCTAGGAGGGCTGAATTGGAGCACAACTGCTTTTTTGCCATAAAGGAAAGGAACGTGGGGAAGGGGGTGAATCAACACTGTGCTTTTCCTGTCCTCAGGCCCTGGGTCTTTCTTCACTAGTGGCCTTCTTTCCTCCCTGGATAAGAAACAGCAAGTACCAGATCCCTCTGAATACCATACACTATGAGGAAATGGCAGTGATGGTCTGCAAGAGTCTATATGCAACTTAAGGTAAAAAAAATCTAAATGTAAATGCTTTTCATGTAAATGCCACTTTTCATGAATTTCTAAATCATGCCACCATCTTTCCTTCTGCTTGCAACTCATCCTTTCTGCCCTACTCCAACATATCAATGGCTTAAACAATTTCAAACTCTGAGTATCAGACTATGACTAAATAAAGGTAAATATGTTGCACCTAGGTTACGGCATTTTATTGTTTATATTGATTCCAATTTAATTACTTAACTATGCAATTCTACGATGTTAATTCTATGACAAATGATAACTGCTATTATTTTTATCTCCTTTTCCTCATTTATTTGTGTATGTGAGTATGTGTGCACCTGTTTGTGTGTGCCTGCTGGACGTACTTATTAGTGTGTATGCACCTGCACATGCAGGAGGGTGTGCAAGAAATTTGCCCGCCTGTGGAGGACAGCAGTTGAGGTTGTGTGTTTTTTCTCAATCATTCTCCACCTATTATTTTTTGAGACAAGGTCTCTCTTTGAACCTGAAGCTCATCAGTTCAGCTAGGTGGGTTGTCCAAAAACCTTCAAGGACCTGACTTTCTCCCGTCCCTCACCACCCATCCTGGAGTTATGCCTTGCCCAGCTTTTTACGTGGGTGCTGGTGATTCAAATCAAATTCTCATGCTTTCATGACAGGCCCTTTACCTACTAGTCCATCCTCATTTATTTTAAGTGCTAATACAGACAGAGAGACAAAAAGAGATGTGCATTTGTTTCTTGGAAGTACCATAAATGTGGAAGCTTAAAAAACAGAAGTGCGCTCTCCTGGAATTTTACAGTTTTGAAATAAGAAGGCTCATTGTCCTTGAACAAGCCCTAGAGGGGACCCCTTCCTTGCCTCTTCCAGCTCCTAGTAGCTGTCCTGGCATCCCTGGGCTTAAGTGTACATGCTTCTAATCTTCACCTCAATCTTCACATCACCTTCTCTTCTGTGTGTGTAAGCACTCCCTGACTCTCTCTTATAATGACATTTGTAATGGACTTAAGGCTCATTGACTAATCCAAGATAGCTTTCCAATCTCATTGTCCTAAACTTGAGGTGGAGGTGTTATCTCAGCATGAAGAAAGTCCTGGGATCAATCCCTTGGCCTGCAAAATAGTAGTAATAATAACTCTGGATTTTATTTACATAAGTAAAGGCTCTTTACCCAAGTACAGTAATATTTACAAGTTCCAGTATGTAAAATCTAATCATTGTGGGTGGCCCTTATTCAATCTACTAGAAAAAGAATGCAGTTCTACATGAAAAGTAATTTAACTGACTGAGAAGCACAGTATATTAAAGATATAAACAGACCCCAGCTTTAACAGACTCTCTGAGCACTTAGTAGCTGAAAGATCCAAGAGTCTTCATCTGAAAAAATATCTAATTGGAAAAGTTAATTGAATTAAATTAAGAAATTATTCAATGAACAAAACTATCCCTCTCAGAACTTAAAGGGGATCCAACTTTGAAGGGATAAAATTCTATCATTACAAGACCAACACACATAACAAGGGGGAGAAGGAGAACACAGCGCACTGACATAAAACCCACTCATTACAGAGGTTGGATGGGATGAGAGAAGAGGGGAGACAAAATACCCTTCTGGGGACAGCAAAGGAATGATCATGAGTAAACACTGAGCACCACACACAGCACAGCCAACCATAAATACCTAGGCCCTTTAATTAATCAATTTACTTATTTTTTCCTTTTTAAAATCCGTTTGGGTGGGTTAGATGGGCCATTTTCCACTTTGAGCACAATCCACCCCATCCCTCCTCTTTCTCACCACTCCCCTCCCATTAGTATTCTTGTTCCCAGACAGGTCCCTTCTACTTCCACTCATCTGAACACATGACTGTGTATCGATACAAGATCTAGGACCCACAAGTTAGAGAAAACATGCAAAATGTGTCTTTTTGAGAATTTGTTTAAAATGATTATGTCTAGTTGCATCCATTTTCCTGCAAATAACTACTTTTTAGCTTAAAGAGGAAGAATAAAGGGATAATACAGTTGGACAAAGTGATTTGCTTTTGAGAAGATTAAGTGAATGTGGGATATATGACTAGTATGGTCAAGTTTTACCTAAAATCAGGGTCCAAAGATTAGGTATGATCTCGAACAAAGATCTGAAATGTGTCCATAACAGAAGAAAAAGGCATTCAATATATTAACAAAGAACCTAAAGCAATGGGGGAAAATTACCTTCATGTTAAACCAGGAGTGTCTATATGAAAGGCTGTGAACTTGCCCCGCTACAATAAAAGAAAGTAAATAAAATATGAACATTTTCCACTGTTGTAGAAAGGAAATATGAAAGTAATAATTTTTACTTATTTATAAAGATCTATTTTATTAAGTATGAGAGGGAGTATTTGTCAGACCACACAGGAAGTTTACATAACAACTTGCTCGACTCACCCCTTTCAAAAATGTATCTGGAAAGCAAAGTGAAGCATCTCAGAAAGAAATTTTCTGTGCCTTCTTCTATATCTGTATCAAATGATCAAGTGTTATTATCTTCCAGCTGTGACTTTAATTCGGTGTGATACCACTAAGGAAATTTACAAAACTAAAGATAGCAAGGTGATTGCCAGCTATGGCTATAAAGGTAAACATAGCTAACATTTACTGAGTGCTTACTTTTGGTCATGCACCTTGTTAAGCACTTACCTACATCATTTTTTAAATTGTCACAGAAGACTAATATGAAAAGCACTATTTGCATGGAAAATTTGCAGTAAGAAAAGTGAAGCCAGGATCCCATTATGACAAGTAACAAACTTAGAATTCAAACAGTCCATGGAATTCCTCCATCACCACAGCTGGAGGACAGCACCTACAATGTACAGGATGTCTACTGTGTACCAGGGACATGCCCAAAGCATCTCATACAATGAAGACTCTTTGCAACCTTCCTGGGAGAAAGAGGTGAGGTACTATAACTAAACTCAGGTAAGGCTACTGTCACATAAAAGATTAAGCTGCCCACAGTCACACATTATTAGTAAATCATAGACCAGCATTTATCTGCATCAAGGAGGATTCAAACAGCCATGCCCAGGGGCTGAAAAGATGGCTCAGCGGTTAACAACATTGATTAGTCTTGCAGAAGACCCAGGTTCGAATCCCAGTACCCACATGGCTGCTAACAACTGTCTGTAACTCCAGTCCCAGGGTATCCAACAGCCTCTTTTGACCAATGCGGGTATTGCTCAATACAGGTGCACTTACCTACATGCAGGCAATGCACACATATACATAAAATAAAAATAATAAATAAAAAAATTTAAAAAACAGCCATGACCAAAGACAACAGACTTGTAATACATCTAGTAAGACTCTATCCAATAGGGACAGAAAGGGAACTTCATCATCTAATCTGTTGTTGAAGGATTGTTACTGTTGTGCCCATTTCTCAGCTTATAAATGACAAAGACTAGGTTCTAATTAAAAATATCTCCAGAAAGTCATGTGTTAAACACTTGGTCTTCAGGTGGTGGTACTTTTGCTGAATTTTTGAAACATTAGGAGGTGATATCCAACCAGAGTAAGTAGGTCGGGTCACTGATGACATGCCTTTGAAGGTCATACCTCGCCCTCCATCCCTTTCCCATCCTCTGCTTCCTGTCTTCATGAGGTAAAGAAGCACCTAAGCCACAGGCACCATGATATTCTGCCCAAGCACATGGGTCAAGCCACCATGGATTGAGCCCTCTGAAACCATGAGCCAAACAGTCTTTCCTTCTGTAAGTTATTTGTGTCAGGAATGGTCACAGTAACAGAAAAGGAATAAACAAATACAGCATCATTTTAAATATGTTTTAATGGGAGAATGGTGTCAGCTTTTCTAAGGGTCTGACACACTAAGG
Organism: Nannospalax galili; assembly: GCF_000622305.1. Lineage (NCBI taxonomy): Eukaryota > Metazoa > Chordata > Mammalia > Rodentia > Spalacidae > Nannospalax > Nannospalax galili. Next base: position 470,480 of record NW_008349529.1, read on the forward strand.
GTAAAGCAACATTGAGAAATGACTAGAAAGAGGCATTCAAAATAAGTAAAAAAACATAAGTACCAAAGACAAGGGCCAACTCAATTTCCCACCACTGCCTGAGTTCAAGAGGGTTGGCACTAGCATTCAGAAAACCTCTATGGTAGTCTTCATTCAAGAGGATGTTCTGATGTGTTTATGACACTGCTGACTGAACAAACCCAAAGACAGAAGAGAGTAGGCTCCACAGGAAGACATGCAGTAAGCAACTGGCCCAATGCAGAGGTAACGATAAAAAGGAGGGACGTGTGTATGCACGTGTGCTGTTTTTCTATTTTCCACATGAAACGTCATAAAGCTAATCAGTTGCTTCGATTTGCTGAACAAGAACATGCATAAGCAGTGTTTCTTCTTGTGAGTTTGAAACTAAAATCATAAAATCAAGGTCAGCCAATCACTGATAACCCTCACTTTCAGGTTCTTCTGAAAGTTGACAATGGGAGACAAATTTTTCACGGGGAAAACACAGTGGTGACTGGGTGAGTGGAGGGTGTAAGGCTGCCTTAAGTAGATCATGACGATATTCTTCCTAACACACACACACACACACACACACACACACACACACACACACCACAACAGGACATTCTGTACCAGTATTCAATAAAATTTCTGCCAATGTTCAGGGCAACAAGATTAAAATAAAAACACGGAATCCATTCAGCATTTATTCGGAAAAGAGATATCTCAAATATATTACCAGTGGATATTATGTAATTTTTAATAATCCATAAACTTAAGTCTTTACATTTTTAAACTAGAAATTCTCTTCTTAAATTTAATGATCCATTGCATTTACTATCTGGCAGAAAGCAGTGCAAAGTGGTTCATCTCCTGTCAAGAAAATAAGAAAAGTGACGGACTAATATGACGTTGGCATCTAGACTCTGATATGTAATTACTTTAATAACTCTAGACTGTTTAGAAGTTTATTAGAAAGATGAGCTCATCCCATGTCCCTTGTTCCTCATCACTTCTGCCAGTCAAATGTCATTTATGTCCAATGTCTTCCCTACCAATAGCCCTGCCACCTCCAGGAAAATTAGGGACATGATAAGACTTGCCGTATATGTCAAAGAAAGAATTTTCTCGCAGTCAGTGCCTTTGATATCCATGCTACCAACTCATGGGAATTAAATGCTGCCAGCGGTCATTAAATTTTACAAACAGCTGTGTTCTAGGCCTACAGCATGCATCAACATCTCAAAATAATATTGCCTATATAAGGATAAATTTAACAAAAAAAAATCATAGCATATTCAGCTAAGGAAAATGAAATAGGAACCCACAGAGTTTTTGCAGAGATAAGTCATGAATAAAACATCCGCATAGTATGCTGTTCAGAGAGAATCCATCATAATAAAGCTTTCTATGACACAGGATAATATGCATGTATTTAAACTTTTCTTTTTGACAAATGACTCAACATCATCGAATCCTTCCATATTCATTGAAAAGCTGCTGCCAGCGCCACTGCTGACAACTCCCAGTGCCACTTCCCATGTGCGGCAGGGACAGAGGATAAAAGGGACTCTCCTTTGAATGCTCTGAGTATAGCATTACACACAAGAAAGAAAAAGTGAAAAGAGATCTACAAAAATGGCCATCTCCCACACACAATGCATCTCCATACACAAGTTTGAAGTCCGTTCACCGTCCTGTACATCAAGATTGATCTTGAAGACTTTCAATAATAAGGCTATGAATTCGTTTTCACAGAAGGCTGCTCAAGACATCATTATTTACTTTCTGCTTACACTCAAAAAGGAATTTGATTCAATGTACAATAAAAACATATCAAATTAGAGCTGATAAAACAGCAGTTGGGCAGAGCAGTTACAAGCCCAGACTTTGGTCTGCCTACTTCCAATGCTATTTTTATTTTAAAAGACTGCATCCTCTTGTGTTCCCACATTGAATTAGCTGAAAATTGTTTCCCTTAAGAATCATGCAAAATTTTAATTTATTTGATATTGTATCTCTAATTGCTGAGGATTCTGACAGAGGGGATTATTTCACTTTCTTTTTGAGAGCAATTAGCTGCTGGCTTCACCTGCTTGCTAATAACATGGCGGAAGATGTTTATCTTTCGATTAACTTTGACAGAGGGCATGCATGCAGCTCATCTAAAAACTATACTGCGTTATCTGGTGCTATAAGAGGCAAAGATGCTAGCAGGCACCACCACCGTCTGTTACTGCAGTCTGAAATTTATTCTACAAGGAGCTTGTTCTTATCCAGGATCATTCAGAGAGTGAACTTATGTGAAGAAGTATGATACCAGTGACCCAGGCTGAATTTTGGTGCATCCTACAATGGTTTCTATTTACAGATTTAAAGACTGACAGGAGCAGATTAATCAGTGCTATGAACGTCCTTCAAGGCTCTAAGACATTACAATAGACCACAACTTGCTGATCCTTGCTGGAGAGAGATTAGAAGGCCATGAAATCGACCCAATGAAGAGCAAAAATTTCATAAGATCACCTAGTAAAATAACAACTTTACTAGGAGAAACCAAACACTACCCTCTTTGATAGTAGGTTACATTTTTTGCACACATTGAAGAAACTCTAGTTAAGGAATAAGTATCATAGACTGAATTAGTTACTTTTCCTGCTGTGCAATAAAATATCCTGACAAAAGTAATTTAAGGGAAAAAGGGATTTATTCTGGCTTATAATTCCATGATACAGTCTACCGTGGTGGGGAAGTCATGGTGACAGGAGCTTATTCAGTCTGTGAGCCCAGTCCATGCAACGGTGCCTCCCATAGTTAAGGCCAGTCTTTCAACTTCCAATAACCCAACATAGATAATCCCTCACAGGCTTGCCTAGAGGCTAACCTAAACTGGATAATCACTCAGAGGTGTGCCTGGAGGCTTATCTCCTAAGTGGCTCTGGATCCTGCAAAGTTAAACATTGCAGAACCCACCACGTAGAACAGCATTTCAGCCTCTCTTACAAGACCTGGGTTGCTTCTTTTTGACTTCCATGTAGCATCTCCACTACAAGCTTTTACTAGAGAGAGAGGTATAAGGCACAGATTATTTCTAGGGAATTACTACTGCAGAAGAGTTTTTAATTTTCTGTCAATCCAGACAGTGTTTCTGGATCTGCCACAAGCTGTCCTCAAGCTCTCCTTTTCAATAGTTTTCAATTGGTGATGCAGGTGATAAAGACAAAGGAATATTTATGAAGCTTGTCAATAATATATAGCTAAGAAGATGGATAACAGGAAAACTATAAACACAACAATAGATTGGGTGAGTGACCCAAAATATACCAGATTGAATTTAATTCTTCATTCTATGTTCAAAAATTGAACACACAATTGTTAAGATTTAACCTAATAGTTACTATGTTTAAAAAGAAGAAAAGAAAAAGACATTATAGTGTTTTATCTGTCTTCAAGAAAAGTACAAGTCAACAACATTACATTTCCCCAAAAAGCTAAAGCAATCTGAAATTGCATTTTAAAAGAATAATGCCTAAAGAAAAAAAAAAAAAAAAAAAACACCAACAACAAAACACCTAAAACGTAAGAATGCTTTTCAATTGTGTAAACCTAGGACCATTCCAGGAATTGATGTGTGTTCAGTTCTGGGTGCCAAACTTAGGAAGGTCACTGGTAAGCTGGAATGTATGTGGGGAAGGTGACAAGAATGCCAAGGAGTTTCAAAATCAGATATAAGAAAGAACCGAAGGAAAGCAAGATGATCAACCAGGAGAAAAATCTTTGAGAGAAGAGGCAGGTGGTATTGGGTTCCCCTCATGGTCACTAACCCAAGAGCCATGTGCAGACATAGGAAATACAGGACAGAAGCCTATGGCCCAGCCACAGCTGAACTGTTATCTCCTGGTGCCCACTCCAGAACATTAAGACCAAATCTAACAGAATGCCTCAACCTGCTGCCTCCATTTACCTCCTAATGCAGGTCTCTCTGGTAAACTACTACTTTAGCTATCCATTGCTGCCTACAGACCATCCCAAAACTGACTGAGGCTAAAATAATCCTTCTCCTCCTCTTCCTCCTCTTCCTCCTTCTCTTCTTCCTTGTTCTCCTATTCTTCCTCCTCCTCTTCTTCCTCCTCCTCCTCCACTACCATCTCCCTTTTCTCCCTCCCTTTTTTTCCTCTCTCCCTCCTTCCCTCTCATTCATTCTGTGCTAAGATTAGTTAAGCAGCTCTGTGGCCCTAGCTGGTGGTCACTGAGTGGCTGCATTCACCTGTCAGCTAGGCTGGGACTGGACTCAGTGGAGTGGGCCCCTTCTTCCCCGACCCCTCTTTCTGTAGTTTCAGAGGCTTTCCCTCAGCAGAGGACCTTTCTATGGCATCTCCACGCATTCTAACAGGGTAGCCACATATCTTTAATGGCAACTAAGAGCTGGCAAGAGTGGAAGCTTAGTCTTGACTGCACTTAACACGGTTTGCTGGTTAAAGCAAAATACAAAGACCAAATTCAATCATACAAGTTATCTTGTTTTCTACTTCACAGAGAGCAAAGAATCTCCCAAACTCCCATTCCCATTCCCTCAATTTCCTGACACTTTATGGGAAAACCTACCTGGCACCAGCATCCCTTCTGAATACTCTCCTCCTTTTTACAAAAGAAAGCATGGCTTCTGTGTCCTATGGAAAGCCAGTCCTTCCATGTGGCCAAGATCCTTTTCCTCCCCTCTGGTATTCTCAGAGGCTCCATCTATTGCCCTTCAGGGTTTGCCATCTAGTCTGCATTCAACAGTCCTAAAACGGCTTCTCTGAGTGCTCTCTCCTCCCTAGCTGGTACCTTCTCTGTCCTATCCTTCACAGCTAATTGACTTGGAAAATAATGTGTCTATTATGTGTGTGTGTCTAATGTGTGTCTTCTATTCATGGGTCTCACATGGTGTTGCCCTCACCACTTGCTGAATCTGTTCTTGCTCGGCTTACCAGTGTACTTCAAGTTTCTACCGTAGGAGACCCCTGCTCTTCACCTCAGAGCAGCAGCAGCCCGGGATGTGTATAAGCCCTCCTTGCCACACTGTCACTTCAGCACCAACACCATTCCTCCAGGTTTCTCTTAATTCTCTGGTTACCCCTCAGATTCCTTTGGAGCCCCCTCTTTCTCTCCCACACATACTATCAACTTCTGAGCCCTGAGGACTCCAGTCTAGCACCCTCCCTCAGGGACCCTAGGCAATTTCACACAAACACAGCTTGAGAAAAGACTCAACACTGTTGACTCCATACCATTATCACCACCCATGACTTTTTTCAGTGGTACACATTTGAACATCCAACTGTCCTCTTGACTTTTCCATTTAGACATCTCACTGGCATCTCTAGCTGAACATCCCCAAAACTTCAGTCATCACTACCCACTAACACTGCTTCTCTTGCAGGATGTTCTACTCCAAAAAAAGCAACTGCATTCACCTCGTGGCTTACAGTGGGGACCTGGGAGTAGTTCTGGGTTGCCTGGCCTCTTTATTCATACTTAGAAACAGGTGACTCACCAAATAGCTAAAGCAATCACATCTCTCCACTTTACTATTGTCGCTTCAGATCAACCTACTGAAAACCTCTGGCAATGTTTTAAGAAGGGCAAGGTAGCCTGGCCTTTACCTAATTCTCTATGAAACTGGAGCCACCCATGTTGCTCCTCATTTGGTTCCAGCTACACTGGATTTTCTTGTGTTCTTCAAGGACCTGAAGCTTTTTCCTTCTGGAAGACTAGCACACATTCCCTCTGCCTAGCAGTGTCTCACATTCTCATGGCCCTCCAGTTCCTTCAGGGACCAGCTTGTACATTACTTTCTAAAGACTGCCTTACATATTGCCTGTGATGATTTGAATGAAAATGCCCCCATAGGCTCCAAGTATTTGGACATTTTGTCTCCAGATGGTGGCATTGTTTTGGGAGGTTTTAGAAGATGTGGCTATCCCAAAGGAAGCACGTCTTGGGGGGCGGGGCGGCGCTCAGAGAGTTCTTAAGCTTTGCTGGATCTCCAGTTGTTCCCTTGCTTCCTGTGCCGATTTGAAGATGTACAGCCTAGCTTCTGCTCCTGCTCCACCCACCTCTGCCGCCATGCCTCCCTGCCAAGATGGATTGTAATTCCCCTGGAACTGTAAGCTCAAATAAACTCTTCCTTCTATAAATTGCTTTGGTCAGTGTTTCTATCACAGCAACAGAAAAGTAACTAATACACTTCCCAATCCAAACAAGGTTCTCCCTGGTATTCTCCTTCACAGCACTACAGAAATTTGAAATGATTTCATTTATGTATCCAAGATTTTAATATTGACTTCATCTACCAAACTAGAGGCCAGCAAAGTTTTTCTGTAAAAAAAAAAAAAAAAAAAACAGTATTTTAGGCTTAATAGGACATCCAGTCTCTGTAACTAGTCAATTTTGTTGCTGCAGCAAAAAGCAAAAGAGTGGGTTTGGCTATGTTCCAATAAAACTTTATTTATAAAAGCAGGCACTGGGCTGAGTTTGAACTAAAGGGAGAATTTTGCAAATATCTGCACTAGACAGAAATTTCCAAGAAGGCAGGGACAAGACTGATTTACCCTCAATATTATATCTGTTGCTTAAGCATATGCATGCTATTTAGTAATTTCACAATGAGTATTGATTTGACAGTCCCAAAGACTGTCTGAATAAAATCTATTGTCTGTAGTAACAGATCAATAAGTACAAATTATAGAAGAGCAGATTTGGGTTCAGGGTAAGAAAGACTTTCTTAAAAGTTTCAACAGCTCTTTGCCAATGAGCTAAAATAACAGCTCATAAATAAAAGAAATCATTTTGTAAATTTTAAGTAAAAATGTGTTGTTATTAAGAATTATAACAACAACAAAAAAGAATTATAACCAACCAGGTTTGGAAAGGTGGCTCAGTCATCAAGAGCACTGGCTGCTCTTGCAGAAAACCCAGTTTAGGTTCCCAGGACCCATGTGGTGGCTAACAACCATCCATAACTCCAGTTCCAGGGGATCCAACACCCTTTTCTGGCATCTTTGGGCATTGTATGGCACAGGTGCACTTATATACACACAGACAGAACACTCATACACATAAAAGAAAGAAAGAAAGAAAGAAAGAAAGAAAGAAAGAAAGAAAGAAAGAAAGAAAGAAAAGAAAGAAAAGAAATAAAGAAAGAAAATAGAATTTTAACCAACCAAACTATGCTTGGGCTGACTATTAAAGTAGTTGCATCCCATGTCTTATTTGCTGACACTTTGAAGGTCCGTCTTACAGGAGAACTCTAGGACAGCATTTTTGATTGACAGAGAGTTGAACCAGGAGACCTCCAACATGCCTTCCAACTTTAACATTCTAAGCTATCACTTAGGACCAACCCATTCAGAGAAGCAGCATATTTGCTAAGTCCTTCCCTTAGATAAGAACTTTACATGTCATGATGAATTTTTTAAAGCCCCTCAAGCTAAAATGGCATTATTCTCATTTTGTAGATAAAGAAGCTGAGATTCAGGGATATTAAAATAAGAGGACAGAACTAGGACTCAGGCAAGACTCTGACTCTCCTCTTATTACAAAGTCCATAGCTTCCCACAACTATGTCTCTGCCTGTGAATCACACCTAAAATTTCAAATTTACAACATGCAATCACTGATACATTCCTACAAAAGAGCTCAGGAAGTGCCACTCAAAAATATGCCACTTTGACATCAAACTGAGTGCACATGGGCAATGGTAGAATACAGGGAGATCTCTCAGAATTTCCTTTATCTGTACAGAGACAGCTTCTAAAAAGAACTCAAATGTCCTGAGTCTCCTCCTAGGAGTGACATCTACCAGGGAAGACAAGAGACAGGAGCTCAGTACCACACATAGACTGAGTTTGTCACAGACAGTCTCCTATCCTGGGGGTCATTCATCTATCCACCCAAATCATTTGTTCTCCCCTAAATTGGCTCCTTTCCCCTTCCCCTGTCAAGAGGGTATATAACTTTTGGGTCTTCACTGTGCTTTGGGGTATTTACTTCTCTTTCATGTGATGCCTCTATGCACATAATAAATTTATAAAGCTTTCTCGTTATCTGTCTACTGTCAGTTTATTTCATAGACTCAACTGCTGAACCTCAGAAAGTAGAGGAAAAATTTTCTTTCACCTGTACCAGTATGGTTAGGATTAAAAGACAAATCCCTCAAAAACTAATTTGCAACAAATTCATTATAAGACCCTAAGGGAATGATAAAGAAATGTGTGTCTTGAAACAGTCATTTGGGGGCTGAAGAAATGCTCGGTGGTTAGGAGCACTGGCTGCACTTGCAGACGACCTGGGTTTGGTTCCCAGCTAAAAACCATCTGTAACTCCAGTTCAGGGGATCTAACATCTCTTCTGGCCTCTGCAGGCATTGCATGACAAAGGGTACACTTACATACATGCAGACAAAACACTCAAACACATAAAATAAAAATAAATAAAAATTGAAACAGTCATTTTGGGGGAGACTTGGGGAAGGTTCTTTGCTTTATTTGACAGGTTGGGGTTTTATTTTGTGTGTGGGCTGGTTTGGTTTGTTGTTTTTAGTTTATTTATTTTATGTATATGAGTATTTTACCCAAATGTATGTGAGTCCATCACACATGTACAATGCCTGCCAAGGTCAGAAGGTGTCAGACTCCCTGGAATTAAAGTTCTGGACAGTTATTAGCAGCCATGTAGGTCTGGGAAGCAAACCCAGGTCCTCTGCAAGAGCAGCCAGTGCTCTTAATCGCTGAGCCATCCCTGCAGTCTCTTGGTTTGGTTTTGAGACAGGGTTTTATTTAGACCAGGCTGGCCTGAAACTTCATCTGTAGAAAAGAATGACCTTGAACTTCTGATCCTTCTGCCTCTTCCTCCAGAATGCTGGGATATAGCTTTACACCATCACACTTGGTTTATGCGGCGCTACAAATTAAAGTCAAGTTATGGTACACTCCGGGTAAGTACTGAGCTACTTCCGCAACAAAATAGCTATTTTTACAAATAATTTTCTTTTGATTCACACTGAATAAACATAACAGTTTTGTAAAGAGAAAATAATTTATATCTAACTGAAACATTTTTATCTTTGTGAAAAATCCAATTATTTTTCAATCTTTATTTCACAGAAGGAAAACAGGCAGATAAAGTATTAGTCAGGTAATATTATAAATTATTAAATCACATAATTTGGGCAACATTTGTTTGGGAAAGAAATAAGTATAGCACAGAATAAATATTGCTTTACCTGATTTTCAAAGATAGTCTTTCATTTCCACACATAAATTCATATATAAAAATGGGTTAAGTTTTATTTCAGAAGAAAGTCAAAATTAATCTCTTAAATCAAGTCAGAGCTAGGGGATTATAAATGGCATTTATTATTTCAAGTTGCTTATCTATCTTTTCTAAATTTTAATGACTGACATATTTTACTTGTTTTACAGAATATTCAAAACTGATATGGTTAGGGATATATTTCTTAATATTGTCTCAGCATAATTTCAACAGCAAGAAAGAACTTGTCGGGGCTGGAGAGATGGCTCAGTGGTTAAGAGCACTGACTGCTCTTGCAGAGGACCCAGGTTCGGTTCCCAGCACCACATGGTGGCTAACAATCATCCGTAATTCTAGTTACAGGGGATCCAACGCCCCCTTCGGTGCTCAACAGGCACTACACAACATGGGTACATTTATATACATGCAGGCAATACAATCATACACATAAAGTAAAAATAAAAATAAATAAATGAAGTTAAGAAAAAAAACCTTGGCCAAAAGTAGCTTTTGAAGAAAGGGTTTATGTGGCTTACAATTCCAGGTGGCAATCATTTCAGGGAAGCCACAGCAGGAACTGGTCATGTCACACCCACAGTCAAGAGCAAAGAGGAATAAAGGTGTCCTTGCTTGCTTGCTCTCATCTAGCTTTCTTGACACTTCAGCAGTCCAGGGCCCAGCCCATAAAAATGAGGTGCTGCCCACAATGGACTGGTCTTCCCACACCAATTACCAATCAAGATAATCCCCACAGACAGGCCCACAGTCCAACACAGTCTAGATAATAACTCATTAAGATTCTCTCCCAGATGATTCTTGGTTGTGTCAAGTTGAAAGTTAAAATTTAAAAATAATAAATAAAATATTTTTTTTAATGGGGCTGGAGCCATAGCTCAGTGGTTAAGAGCACTGACTGCTCTTGCAGAGGACCTGGGTTCTATTCCTAACACCCACATGGAGGTTATGAATCGTCCTTAACTCCACTTCCAGGGCCCTATTCTGACCTCTGTGGCATTGCACAAGACGGGTGCACTCACAGACACACAGGCAATACACTCATACACATAAAATAAAAATAATAAAATATTTTTTAAAAAAAGAAAGTTAAAATTAACCAGCAGAAATATATTGGCCAAATCCTTCCTCATCACTCCATCTGCTCACTGCAGCTATTTGGCTTCCTTGACCTAGAACACAACTGAGAATAAGGAAGAAAGAAAACAACAACCTCTTAAGTAACTCAAGCAGATGAGAGAAGCACACTCATTATAGGTGGACTTATACAGCACTTACTATTTTACACTACTTGCCAAGTCTCTTACACAGATGAGAAAACCAAGGAACATGGATATCTATTAGACGATATGGTTGAGTGGCACATCCAGCTTCCGAATGCAACAGCTATCCTGTCTGGATTGCAAGAACATTCTCAGGCAGCAATGGTTGTGTCATAATAACCCCACCTTCCTTCATGCTAATTATGCAACATGCCCAAACCAACAAGCACTTCAAAGACCTTAGACCTTGAAACTTAGTTCAGAAGATGTCCAATCAGCTCTGCTTTGGATTCCTACTAAGAATTCTAAGCAAAAATTCTCTTTTCTGTTGATAAACTATGGAACTTAGTTAGCAGGAGGTGATCTGAAAATACTGCAAGTATTTTTCAGACCTACCCCAGGGTAATTTTATCCATGGAGCCATAAGAATGAAGTCAGATTCTCAATCAAGCCACAGCAGAAGCTACTGACACCTCCGAGCTTTTCCATTACTGTACAATAAAATGTTTCCATAGGTTAAGATAGTTTGGTTATAGACTCTGTGTTAACCGTAACAATTCTGGATTGCCTCAGAGAGTCGTTTACAAATACTGCCAAGTATAACTATTAATCAAGCTACAACTCGCTTCTAAACACAATCTGGTATGAATAATAAATTCTATGTATCCCCATATTGTATCAGCTACTTTTCTGTTGCTGTGATAAAACACCATATCCAAGGCAACTTAGAGATGGAAGAGTTTATTTGGCTTATGGTTCCAAAGGGGTAGGAGCCCACAATGGCGGGGAGGCATGGCAGGGAGGGAAGGCAGCAGAGGCAGGCAGAGTAGAAAGCTGAAGGCTCATATCTTCAAGCAGGCACAGGAAGCAAAGAGAGAAAGAGATACTGGAAGAAAGGCAGGGCCACGAACTGCCAAGGTCCTCTCCAGTGACGCGCTTTCTCCAGCAAGGCCACACCTCCTAAAGGTTCCATGACCCTCTCCAAACATCACCACCAACTGCCAAGTGTTCAACTACTTCAGCCTATGAGGTTACTCCTCATTCAAATGACTACACATATCATAACTGATGTGAGGTAAAGTGAAGGTTTTAGGCAATTAGAGATGGCCAAAACACTCAGTGACAAGTGAGAACATGTTACTATACACCAATATTTAATGTATAATATATCTACAGAAATTTTTGTAATTGTTTTTACATTTGTTTATTTATGTGATGGAGGCATGTAACAGCACAGGTGGAGGTCAGAGAGTCCATTCTCTCCTTTTGACTGTGGGTTTCAGGGATCAAACTCTAGTTATCAGGCTTGTCGGCAATGGCTTTTCCCTGCTGAGTCATCTCACCACCGGCAGAAATTGTATTTTTAAGGGAGGCAAAATTTCAACAGCAGTTGGAGCTCGTTGGATACAAGATTTAGCATCAAGCAATCTCACACACACTGACAGGCCTAGAGGCTACTACACTGAAAAAAGTTCCAAATACTCTCTTGAGGGCTGGAGAGATGACTCAGCGCTTAAGAACACCGGCTGCTCTTGCAGAGGACCTGGGTTCGATTCCCAGCACCCACATGGCAGCTAACGACCGTTGGTAATTCCAGCTCCAGAGGATCAAACACCCTCTTCTGATCTCTGGGCATTGCACAACATGGGTTCACTTACATACTTGTAGGCAATACATTCATACTCATAAAATAAAAATAATAAATAATAAAAAATTTTAATGGAAGCATGAGCTACTGGGACTCGGTGTGGGTGGCTGGCTAATTCTGGGCCCAGCACCTTGCAGGCTCAGCTCTCCAAAGTTGGCCTTCCCACCACGCAGTCAGGAGTTTGCAGCATACCCAGGTGTTACCACGTTCAAACAATAAATTTTTTTAAAGGCTCTCTTGAAGAACTGGAACAAGCACTACACACATTTGTTCATTGTATTTTATTTTAAAAATGATTAAAAATTCTCTAATTCCTAATTGAATTAAATTTTGACATGATAGAATATTTCCAGCATTACAAAAAGAAAATTGCTTACTTTTGTTCATCTAGTATATTAGTTACTTTTCCTATTGCTGTGATAAAATACTTTGACCAAAATCACTTAAGGAAGGGTTTAGTTTGACTTAGAATTTAAGGACACACATACATGTATACAGCAGCCAAAAATTTTAAACTTAAATTTAAAATAAAAAATAAAAGCTCACCTCTCCTATGGACTAATTAGAGTCATGAATAAGAGAAAACATCAAAAATGGCATTTTTAAGGCTATAAATCTCATTATACAGGTCAGAATAAAACCTAGAAAGAAATGAACATGTGCACAGCAGTAATTTTACCTACATAGAGATCTACACTGATCAGGAAGTGCATGGGTTCATATTCTGCAACACTTTAAAATGTGCCTTATCCCAGAGGTCTTATCAACCATAATGACTTTATAGGAGACTTGAGAAATTGCAACCTTTGCTATATAAATTCAGATCAAGCTAAGGGGGCCCTTTCTTGCTGAAATATAAACATGTGCTCAGAAGAAATGTGTCAGGGCATATTTCACTGTCCCCAAGGGGAGTTCACTTGACTCTGAGTAGAATAAAACAAAAAGCTTCAGAGATGCCCTAAAATAAATCCTGTTTACAGCAGAGAGACTGGCATCTTCAATACAACTTGGGCTGGTGAATTCTGTAATTCAGGAAGTCCTCCGAGCTTTGAAAAAGCACTCTAAAAAGAATTTTGACAGGAATCCCATGTTGAGCATGTGAAATCAAGAGACAGGAGAGGGAGGGAGAATATGTGGCTTGTCTAGGCCATCAGATATCCAAAGTCATACAAGGAAACAGCTTTGGGGCAGATACTGAGTGCAAACAAGCCCAAATCAGGACTCCTCCTATGCTGCAGTGGCCAGAGAGCAATCTGTTTTCAACTTCTCAAGGAGAGGGATGCTGGACATATCCTTTAGGAATATTTTCAGCATCTGAAAACAAAAACCACTAGGAAAAGTGAGAAAATGCTGCTGCCCTCTGAAATGCATCACCCTCACTTGAAAGGCAACAGCTAAGTGGCATTAGAATAGAGCATGAAGTAGAAATTACCCTGACAGTGGCTTCCTGTTGGCACGAGCACCAGGACCATCACTCTACCACCTGCTTCTATTGAATGTTCAGATGGCCTGGGCAAGGATTTAAGAACACAATAGCATTTTACTGAAATATAACACTGTGTAACTACATTCTAAGGTCTAAGGTCCTTCATGCCATTTGTACTGCAATAGATTCTGTTGTCTGGGTATTTGCTTAAGATGTGCATGATGGTATCCTTTGGGGATGGAAGGAGACAGCATCTTGTTTCATATCTTGTCTTTGTGTAAATTCAAGAAATCAGGTTTCTAGAAATAGTTCTCTCCTATGAAGAAGATATGCATAGCGAGTTCCAGGCCAGCTAGGGCTACAGGGAGACCCTATCTCAAAAATAAATTCTGACTCCAAAATGAATGGCTGAAGTGGTTCCCTGGAACATTTCAATTACTATACTTTTTACAAACAAACGCGTTGAGGTGATACTACTGCTTTGTACTTGTGGAAGAATGGAGGAATTTTCACATCTAATAGTCCAAAGTGTTTTATCAGGCATCATTTTCTTTAATTCTACAATATCCCTACAAAGTACAGCACAAGTATAATGTTCACCATGGTCGGGGGGCTGTGTTTATATGGAGGGGGTACATGGCAAGTGTATGGTCAACATCTGGTGCTTTCCTCAATCATCTTCCACCTACCTTATTTTTTGAGACAGGGTCTCTCCTTGAATCTGGACCTCATCAATTGGCTGGACTGGCTGGCCAGCAAGCCCCTGGGATCCTGCCAGCCCGTTTCCCAGCTGATGTGACAGGGGCCCACCACACCTGGCTTTTTTATGTGGGTGCTGGGGATCAAACCCAGGTCCCCGTGTTTGTGCAGCAAGTGCTTTAATCACTGAGCCACCTCCCCAGCCCAATTTTCCCATCTTTGAAACAAAGAAACAGAGATGTCTAGATGCTGAGTCACACCCAGGACCCTATCTACGGAAGGTTAGTAAAGAAGGTAAAATTACTAGAGCTTAGATGAAATGGTGTCTCTCCAATTCTATAAGGCATTCACAAGGACCTAAGAATATCAGTGGTGGTATTTTTCTGTCTTCTCTTTTTTAACTCCCAGCAGTGTTTACTTTAGGAGCAGTGCTGTGCCAAATGCTCTGGGAAAGGCAAACAAGAGAGTGCATCTGCTTTCTAGGAACTGAGAATTTAAGAGAACATTGACAAGTTATTTACACTCAAAATACTAGGAACAATGAAATGTGTCCCAAAGATACTCAAACGAATTCAACAGAAGGAAAAGATCTCTCGTGAATGGAAAAAGCAGACTCAGGAATGGCTATTACATGCTCTAGCTTGCCAGGAACAACTCCAGAGTGTGCCTGTTGCCTGTTAGTGGCCCCTTTCACTCCCCCAGTGTCCCAGTTTGTATGACAAATTATGTAATCAGCCTTGTCATGAAGGTGATGACATTAGGTTGGATGAATGAAGTATATTCTACTGGGTGAGGATGTTAAGAAGGGACTATTAATATGGGGGAACATGACAGCCAGACGTGGTGCAGGCACAGCAAGTTAAATATGGGAGAAAGCCTACAAAGCTTGCTGCCGTTGATTCTTCCTCCCTGTATGTGAATGCTGTTCCATCCAAGAGATGGATTATTCCCCTTGAACCTAAGCTGCCCCTGTAACTTGCCCTGGAAGTAGCACTGTGGTGCTGGCCCAAGGTCTAGCCTCTACAAGGCCAGGACACTTCTGCCTTTGCTCTTGAAAAAGTGATGAAGGAAGCCAAAGATGCCAAAGGCAGGAAAAAGCTACCCCAACCCAGCCTGCTGCTGCCACAGTCCACCTCAGTGAGACACCCATGGTAGGAGGGGAGAAACCACCCAACTGTTTCATACAGAGCAAAGCAAGGGCCCAGCCTACGCAGGGTGCAGAATTCTGAGCAAGAATAAACTGCTTGCATGTCAGGACACCAGATTCTGAGGTGGTTTGTTACTGTACAGCAGGCAGCTACACAGCACTGAGTGAGCAGAACGTGGGGGTTTAATCTTGCTGATGTCTGACTGGAGAGATGGGAGTTTGCTGTTTTTCTGGTCTGACCTCAGTCTCAGGAAAGCCCAGGCTCACTGTTTCCTGGGAGTGGGATTTCTTAGTGATTCTCTCCAGTGGTAGAGGAGCCCTAGAAGTCTGGGCCCAGGACCATTTATCCTCTCCTCTAGGCCTATGTCAACCAAGACACAGACTTCCTGGGGCCTCCTTCCCTGAGCTTTAGTGAAGCTGGTGGGCATTGCCTTCCCGTGGGTGCAAACTGCCCCGCTGGCCGTGACTCCCCGTGCACTCTATGCTCTCACCGTGTCTGTAATCCCTTGACAATGTTAACTGAATTTATTACTCCCATTTCTGTGGCAGCCCCGTCTTTCTCAGGGCTCTGCAACAGAAAAGGCCTACATTCAATCCCTCTGAAGATGTCTTATATGTTAAGCTAATTGGCTTCCCTGAAGCTTCAGCTCTCTGATGGGCTCAAAGTTACGATTTTGCACATAGTTTCTTAGGTCAGATGTCTACATTTCAGAGGGAACTAGAAGCACGTGATTTTTAAACTGTGGTTCTAGGAACTCTGGGAGCTACATGGGGGACCTTCAGGGGCACACCAACAGCAATTGGAAACCAACTGTTCCACAGCATAGTCTGAGCACCAAGTGTGCATTACTTTCTCCCAAAACTCTCTCCCACCTCCACATTTCCAAAATGTAAGATAGAAAGGCTTTTCACACCATGCTCAAGAGATAAAGTTTTAAATGCACATACTTCATGGGATAGTTGACTTAAACTCCTATTTTGTGGGGATGATAACATTTTTTTCCCTCAGAGCAGCATATAATAAAGAGAACAGAACACAAAAAATGGCAGCATACAAAGGAGCACAGGGCTGGGGTGCAGCTTAGAGCTGTTTAGTGGTAGAGTATGTGTCTAGCATATGTAAGAACCTGGGTTCAACCTCTCTCTCTCTCTCTCTCTCTCTCTCTCTCTCTCTCACACACACACACACACACACACGAGAGAGAGAGAGAGAGAGAGAGAGAGAGAGAGAGAGAGAGAGAGAACACTTTCGGTTGGAGATAGAGAAATGGTTTTTAAAATGGCAGTTTAGAGGGTTGGGGATTTAAGTGGCAGAGTACTTGCCTAGCAAAAGCAAGGCCCTAGGTTTGGCCCCAGTTCTGAAAAGAGGAAAAATAAAGAAAAGAAAAGAAAAAGAAAGAAAACAGAAAAAACAAAAAACAAGGCAACTAAAAATTATGGTTTAGGTACAAAAGACAATTCAGATTCAAGACCTTGGCCAAAAGTGGCCTGTGTGCTTATCCTCAGAGAATGAACATACACACATACACACACACACACACACACACACACACACACACACACACACACTCCAGGAGAAGCAGGCAGTCCAAGAATCTGCTTAGCAGCTAAACAGCAACCAAGGAGGTCTGAGTGAGGACAAGATTAAATACACACAATTCCTTCTCCAGCAGCCTGACTTGGAGGTACAGACAGAGCAGCTCAGCACCTTGCTGATCCTGGTTATTCTGAGCCTGCTAAAGGATAAAGGATGGCAAGAAGGGATACATGTTAAGGACAGGCATCCTGTAAAGAAGTCACTGAAAAGACATGAGTAAGAGCAACAGAAAAGCAAGTTTCTACAGAAAGTATACGGTTTCTACCGTTCCCATGATTAGCACAAGGAAACTTCACACATCAAGAAACAACATCTAGGAAAATGCTAATATTCCTACACCCAGTAGTTACTGCTGTCATTTTAAGTGAGGGCGACTAGGCCAGAAACAGCACTGGCAATTTTCAAATCAGATCTCGGGTAAATAAGCTCAAAAGGAGAATGAAGGTAGAAATAAATTCTTCTAGAATCCTTACACATAATTACTAAAAGAATGACAGGTATTTCATGATAATGCTGCATGTACATGAAAGATTACTATAGAGAACTGAAATGAGAAAATGTTATTATTTCTACAGAAAAAAAAACTTGTAACTCTCAATTAAAACCTGAAAAGTGATGTATTACAAGAAACAGATGTCAATGCTCACATTTTGGATGTCGGTTAAAGGCGTCCTTTCTTTAGTCCTAACTTCATTGTGGTTCATAAGTCTCATTTTTGTGACCAAAATAGGAACTCCTATAGAGTGTCATTCTTTATTTGTTACCTTTTTTGGCACTTTAAGTATTAAGAAAAAAACAAGCACTTAATACACACTTGAAAAACAAATGAAGAAACAAAGGAAACTGTTTTCGATGCTAGCATAAAGCATAGCATGACGCATTCTTACCACATTGTACAGAGAAAGGTTTGATTCAATAATCAATCTTGGCTGTATTCCACAGTCTCTCCTACATAACTGAGGTTTTCAATATTTGGATCATCATTTTAAGCCTGCGTATAACATTTAAAGTAAAAGAAATATATATATAATTAACATTAAAGAAATTGTTAAAAACTGTCAGAAATGTTAACAGAGAAGCGAATTACTTATAAGAAAATCACATTTTAAACCAGCGAGAAAATCAGTACTTGTGCGTTAAATGAGGTTTTTTTAAACAATTCAACTTTATGAAATATTATTGACATACAATGAACTACTAAGTTAAAATATGCAACTGATAAGCTGACTTTTATATGATCTGAAGAAGACCTCTCCACAATCAAGACATCCACATATCAAATATGTCGTTCGTCATCTTTAAAAGTATCCTTGTGTTTGGGGTTAGGAAGATGGCTCAGTGGTTAAGAGTACTGGCAGGTAACAACCATTTGTAACTCCAGTTCCCAGGGCTCAGACGCCCTCTTCTGGCCTCCATGGGCATTGCATGCATGGGTAGACAACATACATCCAATAAATACGTTTTGGATTTTTCCTATGAAAGCTTTTGTTCCTTCCTGTAGCCATGCCCTGTATGCCATTTCTTCCTTCTCCTGTTCCTTGGCAAAAATGGCTTTAATAATGTCAAGTTTTATAATAAATATTATTACCAATATATAATGATTATGCTGTGTATATTCTTTGAAGGAGGGAGGTCTAACTTCTTTTATTCAACATAATTATTCTTGAGACACATCCATGCTATGTCATGTATCAACAGCTCATTCCTCTTTACAGATGAATAGCAGCTGTTATATAGCTCTATCACAGTTTATTGATCTATTTGCTTATTGATACATGTTTGGATTTTGAGCTATTAAAAATAAAGCTCAGGTGAGCAAGATGACTCAGCAGATAAAGGCACTTGCTGACAAGCCGGACAACCTCAGTCCAACGCCCAGGAACCACTTGGTGGAAGGAAAGACTCCTACAAGCTGTCCTCTACAAGTACATTATGGCACACGCACACACACACACTAAATAAATAAACAAATGTAATTAAAAATAAAGCTCATATGAACACTGATATACAATTTTTCATATATACACCTAGTTTTATTTCTCTTATATAAATACCTACAAGTGGAATGGCTTGATCATTTGCTGCATGAAGTTTTAATTTTTTAAGAAATTATCAAATTGTTTTCTATAATGGCTGCACTATTTTATATTCCTAGCAAAGTATATGAGTGTTCCAGGTCCCACATCCTTGCCAACACGTGGGATAGCCAATCATTCATTTTAACCATTCTAATGGGTCTATGGGTAACACCATTGTGTATTTAATTTGTATTTCCATAATGTATTTCCCTAACTTTTTTTATGTGCTTAAATGTTATCCATAGAATTTTTTATGTGTGAATCAGGTTGTCTGACTTTTTACTATTGAGTTTTCAGAATTCTTTATATATTCTATGTATAAGACTGGCCATATGCCTAGTGCTAATGTTTCAGAACTCCGGTTTCCTATGTATGTGTGTTTTAGGATTGTGCTCCTGGTGATTTAGATAAGGAACTCTTGTTTAATCCAAAGCCACAACAGAGATCTGTTCTCTTACAGAAGTATGCGTGACAGGCCTTACATTTAGATTTAGACATACTTTCAACTAATTCTTTTCACATTGTATAAGGTGTGGACTTTAAGTACATGTTTCACATATGGAACCCCAATATTTTTCTGCATCGTTTGTTAAAAAGTCCATTCTTGCTCCACTAAATTGCCTTTAAACTTTTACTTAAAAGGAAGAAGCTGAGCATCCAGGTTTGGGTCACTTTTTGATTCATCATTATATTTCACTGATTGCTTTTTCTTCCCTAATACTACCACCATGCTTCCTTGATTACTGAAGCTTTGTACTAAATGCCAGAGTCAGTCACTGCTCATCATCTAACTTTGTAGCTTTTTATTTTCTGGTTTTACATATTCAAAGTCTGCTGTATTTCACTAAAAATTGTGGAAACCCGATGGGAATTTGATTAGAATTATGCCGAATCTCTAGATCAAACAGTAGAATCCAGAACGTCAGCTCTTGCACCCTTTCCTCCCTCTGGGACAGTCAGTCTCAGGATGGCAATGGCTTCTACTGCCTGAGGGACTGGTAGGTCT
The DNA here is from genome assembly GCF_000622305.1 of Nannospalax galili. NCBI lineage: Eukaryota > Metazoa > Chordata > Mammalia > Rodentia > Spalacidae > Nannospalax > Nannospalax galili. Next base: position 490,652 of record NW_008349529.1, read on the forward strand.
GGGCAGAAGCTGAAGTGAAACAAGCGATAAAGTATTAGTTGCTTTTCTGTTGTGATAAAATACCATGACCAAAAGCAACTTAAGGAAGAAAGGGTTGATTTTGCCTTATGGTTCCAGGGGATAGATGCCATCGTGGTGGAGAAGGAGTGAAGCCAGGAGTAGGAACCAGCTGATCACATTTCCATCTACATACTGGAAGCAGTGAGAGAGCAGGTAGTGGGAAGAGGCTATAGAGCACTCAAAGCCTGCAGTCCATGAAGAACTTCCTCCAGGAAGGCTGACACCTAAAGGTCCCATAACCAGCCCAAACAACATCACCAACTGGGGACCAAGTGTTCAAACACATGCACCTATGGGGGACATGTCTCATCCAAGCCACAATAGTCTCTTTCATGAACATGTCTCCACAAGATTCAAGGCTTCTTCCCTTCCACCTTTCCCTCCTTCTTCTTTGCTTTTCTTTCCTTTTTACCTCTTACCTTTCCTTCCTTCAACGGGATTATAGATCCCATCTCTGCTTCCCTTTCCACCATTGATACCATCACCACCTACCCAGGGCTCAATATTTGTCAGCTATTTATCAATTCCAGTCACTAAAGCAAGTAAAGAGAATTTTTGAGCGTCCATGTGTGGGTCCCTTTTTTGACAAATAATTACAAGTCATCCCCTGTGCCCCCATCACCCACCCTTTATTTATTTCCCATCACTCTTGAGAAAGGCAATACACTGGACTTATAATCACAATGGCCCAAAAGACTGAGGACTCATCTGTATTGCTTGGGCAGAAACTCTCTCAAAGGAGTTTAATGACAGAAAATGATTGATACATGCACATTAAGCAAAAGATCTTTGCAATAATAGATTTTTCATAATTCTGTTGTATGTCTCCCACTGATAAAAATTTATTACAATTTAAAGAAATTTGGGGGCTGGGAAGAGAGCTCGGTTGATAAAGTACTTGCCATGCAAGCATGATGACCTAAGTTTGATCCCTGTTATTAACATTTTTTTAAAAAAAATTGCCATGCACCTGTGGTCCCAGCATGGAGAAGTAGACACAGGGGCATACCTGGAGCTTACTGGTTAATGAATCCTAGCCTAAGCAGTGAGCTCCAGGTTTAATGTAAGACCATGCCTCAAAAACTAAGGTGGGTAGTATTGATGAAAATACCCAACATTGGCCTCCACATGCACACACATATGAGTGCATATACACACACACACACATATATATATATATATATGGAGAGAGAGATTTTGACATCTTTCTCACTATCATTTGAGTTTTTCCTCAATTTAATATAGGGGATCCCTCCA
>NW_008349529.1:492440-551078 GCF_000622305.1 Nannospalax galili
GGATCCCTCCAAAATACATAATAGAGAATCCATGCCAATATTTTTAAAAGCCCATATCCACTGACTATGATAAAACATAAAATACACTCTTAAAAGAATAAAAAAAAACATCTTCTAGCCTGAGGAGAAAAAACTTCAATCCACAAAGCAGGAGGCTATAGCTAAAGACTAAAATAACAAGGAATTTTAAACTCTGTTCCAAACTTATGCTTTCACTTTTTATTTCCATAGAAATAAGAGAATGAATGAACGAATGTGTGTTAAAAAATCAGAGCTAGTGATCCAAAATGTGTTCCCTAGGGGCCTAAACTGATCGTTCTCTCCCTGCCACCAGGTGGTACCTTGGGTTATGATGGGGGTTTACCCCAGGTGTAGACAAATGAAAGCAGGCATGATCCAGGCAGTTACTCATGTTATGGGAAACAGATTATTTATTAACACTGCAAGCGTGGACTATTAACCAGTTCTTAATGACCATGTGTAATCACGCACTTTAATCTGAATTCCAAACTATTCTTGACCAGTCAGTGTTATTCTTTTTTTCTTGTGATTTTTTTTGTTTTATTTTTGTGTTTTTTGTTTTGTCTTGACTTGTCTTTGGGCTCTTGCTGTTTGGCTGGCTGGATGTGGTTTGGTTTGGTTTGGCCTGGGTATATTGTCTAGTTTGTGTCTCCCAGTTGGAAAACCAAAGGCACAGTCACTCCCTCCTCTATCCACCAACTTACATCATCTGTCCCATTTTCCAATGACAGGTTACTTCCTACCTGGAAGGCCTCACTCCTGCCCAAGTCCCTAAGTGGTGCTTTCAATGCAACTTAACTTCTGCTGCATTATTAAAATTACTATTGAAAACTTCAACTTATTTCTGTCAACTACACTCTTTATTAAAGAACAATGGCTTCTTAATTTTTCCTACCTACAATTATCAAAATATATAACAAAGAAACAGAATCCAAGCCTAATCCACTGCCACAGAAAACACAATTAAAGACTACTATAATTCTTCCCACATTATCATGTTCTAGATCATGTTTTCTTTTGTTTGGAGAACTTTTTCCGTTTATTTTCTCCTTCACTATTTTGACATGTCACACTACTCCACTTCCTTACACTTCTCTACAAAGCCTTTCTAAATGAGGTTAAAATACTTCCCTCAGAGGACTGTCATTAGGACTAATGACTAAAGCATGTCTTGGGCCCTTGAACAATGCTAAGCACCTAGCAGGGGCTTAGCAAATGCCAGCTCCTAACATCATCTCCACTGAGGACGCCTCTTGAGTTCTCCCACTGTGTAGTCCTTCCTCTCCTTCTTTCTGCTTAGTTGGTCATGGATACACACATGTAACATCCCCTCAGGCACTGGGAATGCAGAATGGCATATTTTCTAAGATCATCTTACAGATGACTACTATAGAGGAAACAACTGCTCAGAAGTCTTAGAAAAACGGTAGTCACTTTCCTCCCCACTACAGAATTATCTTAACACCTTATTTTCTGATAAAATGATTTCCTAATAGGAGTTGAGTCTGCAGAGCTACCCCATCGCTGTAACTGCCCTTTTCCTGCAGCAGCTGTGTGTGTAGAAAACAAACATCAGGGGCACCTTATCCATTTATCCATTCAATAAATATTTACTAAAGATTTATGTATGCTGCATACTATGCTAAATGGCAGGACTGCAATGCGGTACAACACCAGATCAACTCCTGTTCTTGTGCAGCTCAGAATCTAATAGGGAGAACAAAGACTAGGAAAATAATAATTAAAGTGATCATGCATATCAACCCAGATCTCTATATTGCCTAAGGAAGTCATCAATGGCATTATATTCCAAAGGATGATTAGAAACTAACTAGGAAAAAGACAGAAGAATATCCCAACAGTGGAAATAGTTTGAAGCCAATTCAAAGACTCAGGGCTAGTGGTACATGAGGTCCCTGGGGGCTACAGTAAAGCTCCAGTGTAACACAGGTCTGGAGAGATGGGGTGGGTCCACGTTATGGCTGTCCACCTTAAGGATTAATGTGGTTTAAACCCCCTGAAAACCTTTAAGCAAGGGCTCACAAGGCCAAGTCTGCCTCTTAAAATGATCTTTGAGGGCTAATGAGGACAAAAAAGGAGGAAGGAAAGGTGACATCTGAGGACACACCCAGAGGCAACGTAGTCTCAAGACGTGGTGGCCACATGCTAGCAGCTTCTCTTATTCTGGCCTCACCTCTAAAGACTGCACCCTCAGGTCACTGGTGAAGTTCTGAACTCACTAATATCCCTGAGAGGAAACTGCTTCAGGGTGTCCTTCAGTTGGGGTCCAAGGAGGAAATCCTCGCTTTCTACCACAGGGACTATATACAGAACAGGTTTCTCTGGTTATGCGATTTCCATGTTGTTAATGTCTTTCAGCCATTCTGTTCCAAACGTAGGGAGAACCAAAGGGTTCAAAAATATTCATGTCTTAAACTGAACACTAGGGCCTCGGTGGTAGAGCCCTGCCACATACAAGGACCTTGGTTCATTCATCACACACACACACATACACACACACACACACAAAGGACCACCTGAATACTAAAATTTTAATGATTGTACATGAATAGAGAAACTTTTAGATATATTTTAGTTGTTTCTTCATAAATATCTTGGGTTGAATGTTTACTTTTTTAAGATTTGTTTTTATTTGTCTGTGTATGAGTGAGTGTATGTCACACATGTACAGGTACCTGCAAAGGCCAGAAGAGGGTGTCAGATTCTCTGGAACTGGAAGTACAGACAGTTGTGATCTGCTCAAAGTGGGATCTGAACTCAGGTTATCTGGAAGAGCAGGAAGTACTCCAAAAATGAACTCTCTCTCCAGCCCTAAATGTTTATTTGTAACTATATTAATTTTCAGTGTTCATAGAAGTAAAATTTGTGAAAGGATTGTGGGCAAAGGAAATACCATCTGCAGCCCTAACGTTATACTACAGCATATAGCTAGCATAGCTTATAGACATTTATAGGAATTGTAAAGAACTACTTAATGCGGTAGTTACCACGGTTTTATTGCCTTTACTAATAATTTTCAATGTTGTGAGTCCCTCCATCTTTTTACCCATATGGCATTTAAATTTTTAAAATTTATTTTATTTTTATTTTATGTGTATTAGTGTCTCATGCATGTACGTAAGTGCATCATGTGCATGCAATGCCCATGGAGGTCAGAAGAGGGCATCAGATCCCCTAAAACTGGAGTTAAGGACAGTTGTTAGGTGCCATGTGGGTGCTGAGAACCAAAGCTGGGTCCTCTGCAAGAGCAGTGAGTGATCTTAACCACTGATGCACTCCAGCCCCCCATATGGTGTTTTTAATGCTGATGATTTAAGAAGTCATGTATCCTAGAAGCTGACAGCAGGCACTCAGAGCAATTCCTGAGCTAACTGTATCCACAGTCCTAGTAAATGTACTTTTTTCGTTTTACCATGCTAGTGCTTTAAACATCAAATTTTAAATTAATTAGTTAACAGCATTTGTAGAAAACATTTGTTATAGAATTCTTAATAATTGTTACTTATTGCAGCTGCTAAGATAACACTGGAGACTTAATCACTGTGAAGTTGATAATGAGATTCATCAGCATCCTCATTTCTATAAACTTGGAATCTTGGGTTTAAATATTAAATAAGTTTACATAAAATTTAATCAAGGCCAAGTAATGAATCTAGAGATGGAGTCAGTGTATTTTCTATCAACAAACTAAAATTCTGACAGACTTCACACTGCTTTGACTGTCGATCTGCTTTAGAATACAAGTCCCTCAAAAGCAGTCACTGATATGTGCCAGTCATGATGACCAAAACATTACCTACTTACACTGTTGGCAATATCTAGCAATGGTATTCTAGTCCTGGATCTTTCCTACTTTATATTTAAAGTATTCAAGTTCTTCAAGTGTAAATTATTTCCTGTCTTAATCTCTTACTCTCAGTAAAAAATAGAAAAAGTAAAAAAAAAAATCTTACCTTGAATCTTACTATAAATTTTCCCTAAAACATCAAAAATATGATTTTTATATGGAAATAAATATTTTCATCAATAAAAAGTCTATCACCGTAGGGAAACAAGTTCTTCTCAGTGACAATATGTGCATAAATGTCAACCTGAGGGTAAAATGTAAACACTTCTCCATTCAGCCCAGACTGGGAAGCACACATCACTTTGTGGTACCATACTGGAAACCTGAGGTATGTGTAGGAAAGACCCAAAATGCTTCTTAACATGTCTTTTGATAATCGGATGGCAGAAAGTTTCCAACTGGAAAATGTATTTTAAACTATTACTTTCGGGGCTGGAGAGATGGCTCAGTGGTTAAGAGCACTAACTGCTCTTGTAGAGGATCTGGGTTTGATCCCCAGCACCCACATGGCAGCCAACAACCATCTATAACTCCAGTTCCAGGGAATCCAACACTCTCTTCTGACCTCCATGGGCACTGCACGACAAGGGTGCACCTACCTACATGCAGGCTTTATACTCATACACATGAAATAAAAATAATAAATAGAATTTTTAATGTTAAAAACAATAAATAGGACTATTACTTTCTTTGATTTTTAAAATTATATTCAGCTGTTTCCCATTTTCTTTCAGTCATATTTTTTTTTTTTGTCTTTTTGAAGCAGGGTCTCCCTGTAGCCCCAGCTGTCCTGGAACTCACTATGTAGACCAGGCTGGCCTTGAACTCACAGAGATCCGCCTGCCTCTGCCTCCCAAGTGCTGGGACTACAGGCATGTGCCACCATGCCTGGCTTTAGTCATAAATATTTTTAAAAGGCAGTTACAACAGGTTTCACCAAGACTTCTGAAAACAGCAGATAAAATTTAATAATTAAATCACTTTTTTCATACTATAAAAATACCTCGTGGCTGGAGTAAGTCTATTTATTTAATTTTAATCTTCCATCATTTTAATTTTATGTATCTTACCAAAACATTCTCCTTGGCCTTAACTGCCTAATCGGAAGTATATTAGATATGACCCCTCATTGACGATGTCAGTCCTCAAGGCAGATACCTGAAGGAAACGCTCTAAGAGCTGAATTACCAAAAACTTTCTTCCTGACGCGCTTTCAAGCCACACAACTAACCATCCACCTCTTGGTAGATGAAATAATGAATTTGTGCTTAATAAACACCTGTTGAAGAATGAATGTTACCAAATTAGTGTCTGATTTTTTGGGTCAGTTTCAGTCCACAAGAAAGAGCAGCTTGGTCATACCTTCACTCTTTGCCATCTGCAATCCACCCTGGGTACTAGACACGGGCAGCATTACTCTAATGTGAAATCAAAGGGCTCAACACGCCAGCTTCATCCTCTATTCTGTATTCTTTATCACTGTGGGACATTCCCAGTGAAAACTTCTCTAAACTTCAGAATCCTGTTCCTGTGTCTTTTCACAACCTTTAGTATTTTATCTACTTTTCTTCCCCTTTTTACCATCTGAACACAATCAGACCCAAGGGTGTTTTCTGACCATTTCATTGACAACACCTCCTTGGAGAACATTCCATGATCACTTTACCCAAGATGATTCCAGTATCTCCAGGCTTTATCACTCTCTTGGCCTCCAGATCTGTTTTCAGGGACCTCCTCATCCTTTCTGCCACCTGGATACCTTACTAATACCTCAAAAACACAAAGGAATCCCAAACCCATCATCTTTCCATGACCGCCAAACCAATCCATCATCCTGACTGTTCTATCCAGGCCCTCTTTAGGGCTTCCTCTAACTATGCGGCCTCAAGTGCCCAGAATTTTCACTCTCACTTTTTCTCACTTTGTCAATCTGTTATAAATGATCTTGGTTATTTAGTTTTATTTCTTTTCTTTTGTTTGTTGTTTTTCTTTCATAGTCTCATCTCTAACTTTGTGCCACTGAGATTTCCCCCGTCAGTCAGCCTGACTAAGCAGTGTTGGCTTACACATCCTACATCTTGCTTCAGGCCCTTGGCCATGCTGTTCTTGGTCTTATACACCTCTCCACCATCTATATGGATTAACCTCTTGTTCCTTGTTAGGAATATATTTCAAAGAGGACTTTCCTCATGAAACATTTCCTAATTTCCTCAAAGAAACATAGGATATGCATCCTTTGAAAGCCATAGGTTCTAGTTGTTTCTTCCATAATTCTTTTTCAACATCATGTGGTACCTTATAAAATAATACACTTCCATGCCACCTCCTGCTAGGCTATAGGCCTTGTGAATGCAGGAATCATGCTTTTCTTCTTGTTTCTCCTGTAGAAGCTTCACATACAGTCAGAATCCCAGTCTGTATATATTTATAGGTAAGTACTTATTCTCCCCTCATCTCATTCCAAAAGAGTCTGCAATCATTCAATAACTATGGTTGAAAAGACTAAAAAGGCCTGTTGGCTTCACGCTTCCACCCTAACCATCTACAGTCTATTCTTGACCATAGTAACTTTCAATGATACTGATAAATATACATTTACTTAAATAGAACCTAAGCACAGCTTTAGCTTCTCATCTCTGTCTACTCCTCTTTACCACACCATCTATACTGGGAACTCTCAACCTTAGCATGCTGGAATTTGAGGTTCAAATACTTCTTAGTTCTTGGGGGAGAAGCTACTGTGCATTGTAGGACTTGAAGCAGCACCTCTGGTCTCTAATCAGATGCACAGGATGATCTCAACTACAATGGCCACATAGAAATACAATGCAAGCTGCCAATGCAAACATCATGTATAATTTTACATTAATTTAAAAAAGTAAAAAGAAACAAATCAGGCAAAGTGGTGTATACTTGTAATCCCAATTTCTAGGAAACTGAACTTCAAGAGTTTGAGGCAAGTCTGGACAATGTAACAAGATTGGCTTAAAACAAAGAAATAACATAAAAACTAAAAAGATTAAGCTACGTTAACAACATATTTTAATTCAACATACTCAAAATATTATTTCAACATTTAATCAATATTAAAAATCACTGATGAGGAGCTGGGTGGTTAAGAAACTGGCTGCTCTTGAAGAGGACCCAGATTTGGTTCCCAGGACCCACATGGTAGTTCACAACTACCTGTAACTCCAGTTGCAGGGGATCTAATGCCTTGTTCTGGACTCTATAGGCACCTTCACACACACATACACATAGTACACACACATACCTGAAGGCATAACACTCATACAAATAAAACGAGTCTTTACAAGATTACTGATAAAATAACTTTCATTCTTTTTCTTACTAACCTTTGAAACCAAGTGTATATTTTGGGTATAGTACCAGTCACATTTCTATTTCTTTGCCAAAGGTGGCTAGTAGCCTCTTGGTGGAAGAGTTCAGATGTAGACAGTTTTCCCTAGACTGAAAACCCATTTTTAGAGAAGAATAAAGAAATCTTTCTTTTTCTTGCTCAACATTTATTCAGACCTCTCATCAAATATAGCAAAGTTCAGGATCAGACAAACTAAAAAAACTTTAAAGGAGGTAGATAAGAAATCTCAAATAAGAAAGGAGATGTTAGAAAAGAAGGAACTTCAAGAAAGGGCTAGTGGATCACTGTGCCGTCTAGACATGGTAGTTTTCACTTCTGCACACATCCAAAATTTCCACCCCAGGAACCATATACAACCACACATCCCAAAAGAGAATCTTCCGTAATGTGCAGAAAAGCAAAGCCTTTCTCATTAAATATTGACTTCCCCAGTGCCATACATTACAGAGGAGAAGAGTAATATATTCCAAATTTTCTCATTTTAACCCCTTTACTTTACAAATGAAGATACTAGAGTTCAGGTAGTATTAGCAACTGCCCTGAGATTTCAGTGCTCACTGACAAGACTAAGCCAGATGCCAAGCTCTTTGGGTGATGGTCTTAAGGCCTCTCTTCCTCGCCCTCCCAGCTGATCAACCTTTAGTCATTTCACCTCCTGAAAAACTGACTTCTTCATATCTACCATGAAATCTACATTTTTGTGGGAATTTACTTACATGAATTAACATGTGTAAAAGTACTGTGCACGGCTGCTGGGCATGGTGGTGCATGCCTTTAATCCCAGCACTCCGGAGACAGAGGCAGGCGGATCTCTGTGAGTTCAAGGCTAGTCTGGGCTACAGAGTGAGTTCCAGGCCAGCTGGTCTGCAGGAAGACCCTTTCTCAAAAGACCAAGAAAGCAACTTGGATATTTATTTGAATCCATCCTTATCCCTTAGGAGTCTATCAGTGCTGATGGAAATTTATATTGTTATTTAAGGTCTTTAAAGAAAAGATCCTGTATCTCTTTCAAACAACTCCTATAATACACAAGTTTTTGTATAGGTCTTTAGCAATCAGTGTTTTGAAAAGCATCAAAAAGCCTATCAAGCTGGGTATGGTAATAAACACCTTTAATCCCAGTACCTGGGGAGGCAAAGGCAAGTGGATCTTTTTGAGACTGAGACCAGTTTGGTCTGCATAGCAAGTTCTAGGCCAACTAGAGGGCTACAGAGAGACCTTGTCTCAAAAAAAAAAAAAAAAAAAAAAAAAAAAAAAAGCTTCCCAGCTTTAGTAAACCTAGCCAACCAGTCATCTGTAGAGCCCATGCCAGTCCTGGAAGAAGAATTTCCTATGCCCTACTTCCTATGCCTCAACTATGTTAGAGTCATGGACTGTGTCCTATACTGAAGCTTACTGTGGGAAGAACTGATGTCTATCTCCTAAGCAGTACATGCTTACTTCATGGATAATGAGAATGCTGATTGTGCCAGGAGGGAACTCCAACTTTACCAAATCTCCTCTCAATAAAAACCACAATAGAGCCGGGCATGATGGTGCATCCCTTTAATTCCAGCACTCTGGAGGCAGAGGCAGGCAGATCTCTGTGAGATCAAGGTCAGCCTGGTCTACGTAGTAAGTTCCAGGTCATCTGGGGTTACAAGGTAACCCTCTCTTAAAACAAAACAACAACAAAAAAACCCACAATAGAAGCACTGCAACAAATAGAAAGAGCCATCACTTTCCACAGGATAACAGTGGTAAGGCATTATTATTATTATTATTATTATTATTATTATTATTATTCTTTAGCTTGCTATCTTTGGAAATTTTGTGTATTAATTCTTTGAATGCTGTAGAAAGGTTGTCATTTTAACAATACCTTGTAGCGATATCCTGCTGTGTTTAGTACAATGTGAATTTAGTCAGTTTACCTTTGAGTGGAAAAAAATAGACACACACACACACACACACACACACACACACACACACACACCACACACACTTTTCTTCTCCATACGCTCCCCTAAACCTCAGGTTTTGTGGAAGCTTATTTATCTAAAGTCTTTTAATTAGACACTTCCTGCCTATGTCACCCCTCTGCTTTTAATTAGACACTTCCTGCCTATGTCACCCCTCTGCAGGATGCTCACAGAGGAGGGCTTCCAGTTTGGAATTCAAGCCCTCCAGTTAGAGAACAAAGTCTCAAACCGCCTGTCCTTCAGGACACAATGAAACAGCCAGCTGTTTGCTTAGACATTTGTCTGAGCAGTACTTTATCAGGCTATTATTAGTTTTAATGTTGTAATTAGATGTGCAAATGTACCCTGAGGTATGTTTGGATGGGAACATCATACAAATCAGAATTGACAATAATGAACACAGCTGCATTTCTGCCAATGATTAGGCATTTAAATAAGTGCTTGTGCTGTGCTTGTTGGAATATGCGATCCCACAGAGAGGAGAGGTTAGCAGTGATGTGAGGCTGCCAACAGGGTATCAAAACTATTATAAAAACAAAAGGGAGAGTGAAGAAACTTGATTCTACTCGGAAACTAGAAAACAACCCCGCACTGCACCATCTAAACAGCTCCTCTTCCATGATCACTTCCCACTCCATCTTATTTTCTACAAATTATCTATACATATGCATTTAAACTGCATGTGTGATGCCCCCCTCCCAACAGACTATAAGCTCCAAGGAGAAAAGAAAATGCTATATTCTCAGCACAAGAATATATCCAGTGCCCCCACATAAGTTCTCAAAAACTATTTGCTGAATAAATACCTAGAACTATATGGATTGTAATATACACTGAAAAGAGTTTGTGTAAACATGACTTTGGTCCATCTGAAATTTTCATGAGTCATTTAGAGCTGTAAGGTCAACAACACCATTTCTCCAATGGGACCAGGGGCTGGAGTGGGCTGTCATTTCTCAGTGGCTTATAAGTAATTAGCCTGGACTCAAAGAAATAAAATAAGAGCCGTATGGCTGGGCGTGGTAGCACACACCTTGAATCCCAGCACTCCGGAGGCAGAGGCAGGCGGATTTCTGTGAGTTCAAGGCCAACTGGTCTACATAGTGAGTTCTAGGACAGCTAGGGCTACAGGGAGACCCTGTTTCAGAAAGACAAAAAAAAAAAAGAGCTGTAGTAGCCAGCTTTGCTTCTCTCACACTTCTTGCTTCTTTGAGCCATCCTGAGATGCTAAGTGGTCTTTTCTGTAACATAAGGATAATCACAGTAACAGAGAATACAGATTCAATACATTTGTACCTTTACAATAGGCCCAGCTGAGGCATCATAATTAAATCTTTCCTCTGCTTCTGCCTTCTCATACCCTCCCTCTTTCCAAAGCTCCAAATTACTAAATCTGCTAATCTAGGTTCCACTTTCCACTTTATGTCCCTGGCACTGGACTTCTCCCAAAGGTTCCAAACTGTCTCCCCATTACCTCCTGCTCCTGTACTTCTTTAAACTCACAAAAGTATGAATACAAAGACATAAACACTAAATCAATAAATATGAATCCAAAGACATAAGCACAGTAAGTCAGTGTTGTCTCTATTTCTGGAAGCATGAAAACCCTGCAGAATCCTTGACAAGTGTATAAACCTGTGTTGTCTAAGGACTACGAGGGCATGCTGGAGAACCGAACTGATGATCTGTGAATGAAACGCTCTAATGCTGAGCCAGTGCCGACCCACTGCAGTCTTCCTCTGGAGGGTCAGAGGGCAGTCCTTTCAGTGTCCTTTCAGGGCACTGTTTTAAACATGCATTCTATACATACAGTGTTATAGAAAGAAAACTTGATTATGTATTTTTTTTTTTTTTTTTTTTTTTTTTTTTTTTTTTTTTTTTTTTTTTAAAAAAAGAGGACGATAAATCTTTCACTGTGATATATCAAAATAAGGTCTCTCTGTAGCTCCAGCTGTCCTGGAGCTCACTATGTAGACGGGGCTGGCCTCGAACTCACAGGGATCTGCCTGCCTCTGTCTCCCGAGTGCTGGGATTAAAGGCGTGCGCCACCATGCCTGGCTATTTTATGTAATTTCTTAAATCAGAATAAATCCTACACCATAACATTTTGACAAAAAGAAATTACGATGGTCACCATTCTAAAGCAAGAACAGATGTAAAGAAAATGAGCTACATCTCACCAATAACAGTTAAATGACAAGTTCATCATTTCTTCACGTTTAAGAGAAAAATTCTAGGTACTAAGCCATTGAAAATATCACATTTTATAGCCAGGAAAGGCAATTCTGCCATGGTCTCAACCAAATGTTCAAATGTGCAAGTTCAACTTTGTTTCGTGTTATATCGGCATCTCTGTGAAGCTACAGCTTTGACTGAAGTCTACTGATCTACACTGCTACATTTAGACCAGTTACAACTTAAAACAGGTTTTCATTTGCATACTCTTTTAACGGAGGAGGGTTAGAACTACTTTAAATTATGTATTCTCTTGGATATAGTGAAACTGTCAAAAGCTATTTAATAACTGCAAATACTTAAGCTAAAAACAGATTCATCATACAGTCCACACTGGCCTTGTCACCTGTACTTGTGGCCTGTCCATCCAGTCCTGAGCTCCAAGGCTCATGAAGGACTAATCAGTGAATGCTGAAGCTTTCTGCTTTGTCACTTACTGTAGAAGGACATTCAAGGAGAGTCATTAAAAGGGTGACAATGAGAAAAGGGAAGAAACTGAGCAAATACCAAAGAAACAGAAATAAGGAGATACAGAAAGGATCCTGAAGATTTCCAGACCATTCTCATCACCCAGGACTGTTCTTTCCTTTATGTTCAAGAAATGGCCCAGAATCCTTACAATGAAGTTTCTATTTTAAACTTAGTTTCAATTGTTTCTGTGGCTTGGGATGAAGATCCTTAAGTGAGAGAAGAGTATACCTACAGGTTTGATGGCATATATTAATACAAAGTCATCAGAAAGATCCCACAGCAGTTACTAAGTTTAGTACACAGGTAGAGCAGTTTTGTACATAGTATCTTCTAAGAGCATTTGGACTGGTGCTCCAGGAAGCCTGTCTCTAAAAATCAAGATCTACACATTAGTGTAAGCTTATTCAATGTGCTTTCTCAGCCAGAGCATTTGACCTCAGTATATGATTGAAAAGGGAAAGTTAGAGGAGAAAAATGCCAGGAATTTACCCCTCAGGCATCTTTCCTTCCTACCTTGCAAAGGCAGATTCTACACAAATCACAGTCATCTTTTCCCTTGGAATTAGTTCATTTGCCACAAATGCACATTTTATCTTAGATGATCCAGTATTGACTTTAAAAAAATATGATCGATCAATACTTTAATGTAGCATGATTCTGTTCTCACTGCCATTCAATACATATACCCTGAAGTACCCAGCAAAGCTTTAATATGCACCACAGCAACATGACAGATCTCATTCTCAAATCCTTACAAATATGTCACAAGAAATAGCCACAAACTTCAAAGAACACTCAACAGCTATTCTCAAAATGAAATTAAGATGAAAAAACAGAGATTCTGAAATTTTAAAGTTATAAAAATTATTGAAAACAGGAGTCAGATAAGGGTATTTAAGGTCAGATAAAATGTTATTTTTTTAATTATAATATGGGGATAACCTTATATATTGGTGGATGCTCCCCCGAGCACAAATGGTAAACATACTGTTGGATTTGTTACAGCTTGGACACAAAGCTTACTTTCAGACATCTGAAAACAAATTAAGATAAAAAGAAACAGGTCCTGGTTTTCTTACATGTTGAATATTACCAGAAATAGCCACTAAAATGGATTATAAATAATGACTCTTCAATTACGAGATATAAAATAAAAAATGAATTTGGATCCAGCAGGATAAAAGGCAGTCAGGAGTCAGATTGGTCACACTACAGGAAGAACTCGGTTCTAACATGAGATGTGATTTCTGCACGACTGGGTTCGCTAACATAAACTGCAACCAGTAAGGTGTCTAGGCAAATTTCTGTTAAGATCAAAGTTCCATTTCCAACCACACTTCGTAACACTCTGGACCAAGAGGATTGCCTCATGACAATAATTATTCTTTCATAAAGATATCTCTCCAGAACCCTCTCAGATTGAGACATTATGGGAAAGTATCTTCCTAGATAAAGGAAGGTTTAGTGTGGAAGCATGACAGCATCCTACTGCTTTTCCCTGGGCTCTTTCTAGAAGATACACACTCATAACTAGAATGCTGAAACTGATCTGAGCTCTTGGTGGCTTATGGACAATGATCAGTAAATGTGAGGTTTATTTTATATTGGCTTTTCTTTAGTTTTTCCTCCATCCAGTCTGGTGAACCAGCTGCTATTTCCCCCTACTCTCAAGTCAGGTTCGCACTGGGATGCCTGTCCTCCCTCCCTCTCCCATCCCTTGCCTCTCACAATACTCCCACAGCAGAATCCAGGGTTTCAAGCACTCACACGAAGACTGGATTACAATCTGTGAATGCATTTACTGGCCCTTTTCCACGGATTCTTTGATTATTAATGGAATTTCAGACAGTTGAGGGGTAACTAAAGTGCACGTGGTCCTTGTCGGTCACAATTCCCTTCTCAACAGGGTACAAAGAGTAAGTTCAACACGTGGCCAATCCCTGCTCTGACACACTAAAGTAATCCTCCATTAGACAGAATTAGAGAGTGTATCAAATGTAAGTACAAAATGTATCTTTCTAAGCCTTAAACTGTTTCTTAATCTGTCAATAACCTTTTCAATGATCTTCTGAGCCTTGCCAGAGAGCCCTTCCCACATAAATCCCTTTTGCAGTTGCTGTCATGGCAATAAGTCATAATTTTAATTAAGGAACAAAAACATTTGCACCAAAAGAGTCTTTTGGAACTCAGCTTAGATGTCCCTTGAAGGAACTGTTCTCAGCAATCTAACACTTTCATGTTTAAATGGAAAGCTGAGAAATTTGAACTCTAGCACTGCCTGTGTGACCTTGTGCAGGTCACTCACTAATCTACTTCATTCTAAAGTTTCCTTGGCTATGGAATGGAAGCACCCAGCTCGACACATATTAGCTGGAAAGTTGAATGAAAATTCTCAGAATGAACTCAGAAATATGCTCAGAATATGTTCAGTCAAGGCTGGTGACTGTAATGGTTAGCACTGTGTCCCCACAGCTGAGCCACAGTACTTGGGGCTTGATCAAACAATGGTTCTAGGCTTTTGGCTGAGATTCACAGACTCTGAGCAAAGCATTCACAAAGCAGGTGACAAGTTAAACAAAACAAAGACACACACACACACACACACAGACACACATACAGACACACATACACAGACACAAACAAAGTGAGGGATTTCTATCCACATTCTAAAGCTCTTCCCTAATGTCCAGTTTTTGCCATATCCCACCAGATTTTGGACTCCCCAATCACCAAAACTACACAATCCATGCTTAACACACACACACACAGACACACACACACACACACACACACACACTGTCTCATGTACTGTCTTTGTCTCTCTCTGTCTCTGTCTCTTTGTGTGTGTCTGTGTGTGTGTGTGTGTGTATGTATACATAAATACATAGAGACTCTGTTACTCTGGAGGAGACACGCACTCTCTGTCTCTCTCTGTCTCTGTCTCTTTATGTGCATGTGTATGTGTTTATACATAAATGTATGTGTGTATGTATGTGTTTACACATAAATACAGAGAGACTCTGTTACTCTGGAGGAGACACATACATACATACATACATACATACATACATACATACATACATACAGAGAGACTGTTACTCTAGAGGCCAGGACTGAGGACAATTTAGTGATAAGAATAACTAGGACAGTACTATGTCAGAGACAGAGACTAAAAGGACCAATCTGATAGGGAGGCATGTGTTGTGACCATGAATCCTCAAAGCAGAAGACTGTAATAGAGTCCGGGTCATTATTATTTTATTATTTATAGCCATCATTACTATCCTACTAAGTCAATAGCAAGAATGGTACCATTTTCTCATCCTTCTTAGGTCAAAAATAAATGGATGATCCTCACAAATCCAAAAAACACCCCCCAAATGATTCACATATCAGACAAGCATGCATGATTAAACTATCAACCTAGACCTACTCCCATTGAAAATTTCAATTCGTCATTTTCAGAAAAAGGATTAAAGAAGCCACAGCAAAAAGATCTGCAACTTGCAAAGTAATTGTTTTCAATGTTTTAGTGATATGCCCATTAGAGTGTAAGCTCCTTAAGGGTATATGCAAGGCCTACAGCTTTCCAGCAAAACCCACAGTAATCAGGACCACAGTGTTAGTCACTGAATGCCTATTGTTTGAGTAGTTTGGTTTGGGAAAGAAAAGAGTGACAGAGTTTTGTGGGGGGTTTTCTTTCTTTCTTTCTTTCTTTCTTTCTTTTTTTCTTTCTTTCTTTCTTTCTTTTATGGAGCTTTTTGCTACTCTAACATTCCCCCCTCTGAAGAGGTAACCCTAAAATCTTTTAAGGATTGGATAAAAGCTCCCAAATACTTTTGACATTTTTGTGCTAAGAGTCCCCAGGACATTGTGAGTTTTAGCCAAGAAACTGGCTACTTTTCTTTGCGGTCTTTTTTCCCTAACTGCCTAACCAATTCCTACCTCCTATTCTTATCATCCTCTGAAGTCTGTTTTTGAGACAGGGTCTCATATAGCTAAGGCTAGCTTTGAACTCACTATGTAGCCAAATCTGGCCTCTACTAAGTACTAGGTAGGATTATAAGTATGCACTACCACACCCGGTTCCTACTGGTTTTTTGTTTGTTTGTTTGTTTGTTTTTGTTTTTGTTTTAAGAATGTGCTTATCAGACCAAGTTTTGCTCATGAAGCCATCTTAAAATGAAATTCCTCTTTCCATGTAAGATAATAAAATAAAGAAGCCTCATGTCTTTGAAGTATGGAATTTTCCACTACCTCTTTTTCTATTTCTCTTTAGTAGAAGGTCAAGATCTAAAGACCTGGTAATGTTATTCTATTTCAACTCACAGAATATAAATATCTCTCTTTTTCTGTCAGGCATTCCCTTTACTTGTTCAAATCTTAAACCTTATGTGTCCTAAATTTTCAGTCTCTTACCTGGAGTTTGGACTTTAAATGCCTTTACTTCTTTAATCATCAGAAACAGCTTTGTGAGACCAGGCTGCAACTGACTGAAGGTCCAGGGCTGAGGAAAATTTGTTACAAGAACAGCTTTAGGACAGCTCCACACCAGAGGCAGAGACAAGTGTGACGGGGAGGGTTGTATTGTGACCACAACTCCTGAGGGCAGGAGGACTCCACAGCAGCAGGAACAGAGTAAAGCACAGGAGTTAGATTCTGCATATGAACCAGATGAAAACGTGGATCAGAGCTGTGAACATATATTACAGAAGTTGCAAGGAAGGAAGCAGAGAAGGGCCTCACAGGGGACAAATGGATTTGTCCACATGACAGCACAATTTGGAATGAGAGAAGATCCCAGGGCAGAGCCATCTGCCTGCTGTCCATGCTTTAAATGGTCTGGACTGTGTGGGTAAGAGCCGGCTGGCAGGTATGTGCTGTTCACTGGCCATGGACAAGGCTGGCTCTGCAGGTGCTAGTGAGTACGGCTGCAAGCACAGGCCTCGGGGAGCTGCGGTGGGTCCATGACCATTACTGAAATGATAGAGCATGCATTGTCCCTTTGCTTTGCATCCTCTTAAGAGCAAGCCACTAATTAAGCATCCATCTTGATTTTCTTCTGGAGCCTGCTGCTCAGGGAATGGCTAAACTATAGAAAAAGCCCTATGTTCTCCTATGAGAACTTGGGAAGAATCTGAAAATCCCCCCAGTTTCACTAAGGCTGCAGTTGTTCAGCTCCTGAATCTATTCTCAAAACACAATAGGGGGACCCCAACAGCAACATGCATCAGCCCTTCCTAACAGTACATCTAAATGACTCCAGGTATAAAGCAAGGATTTCCTCTCATTTACTGCTAGATCAAGAGGGCAAGCTCAGGCCCAGAGCAAAAGTAACAACTAGTGACACTGGACTTCCAGTCATACAGCTTGTCTTTTCCAGCCCCCATCCTCACTGTTCAGGCACTGCCATCTTTTGCCCTCAGCCCTCCTTCCAACAACCATGAACCATGGTGGTCTCTTCCTTATCGGTAGTGTTTAAAACCAAACAAACTCTCATAGTCCACAGAGTAGTTTATAAACTCCCTGCCACGTTCCTGGTAAGTCACTGAGCACAGCAAATATGTTATTGTCCAGGATACATGCATTTGTAGAGAATATGGGAAACCTGAAGTTTATTAAAAAAAATAAAAAATGAGACCCTCTAATTTGGAATTTCAATGAGCAGATAAAGAAGCTATTGGAAGGAAATTCAAAGGCATTTCTCAGCTGTTGAATTGAAATAACTCATTTAAGGCCCACTCCACCCACGGGCAAGGCTGACCCTAACAGAACTTTTCATAATACAGCAGCGAATTTTAATCTTAAGAGATCTCCCTATTAATTCTGAATATTCAACTCTAAAAGAACTAGAAAAATACACTAGTGCTTTGAGAAAAATTAACGATGCGTCCAGCGCATACCAAGAACACTCTCCATCACTGCCTTCCTAGGGAACGGCGATGTGTGTGGTGAGGGCATTTCTTCTATCAAGCTAAGTATCTTTGCAGAAGGAAGGCATGCTACATTCACCTAAGGGATTAATCCAAAGAACTTTTCCCCTAAATTTCACATGCAAATCACCCCCATCTTGAGAGAACTGGGATTTGTACGTACAAAGGAGCAAATCAGGAATTAAGCTGCTTGGATTTGCCACTTATTGATCTGATATTATTCCCTGGGGAAGCATGATACAACCCTTTTCTTGCTCAAGTTCACATTTTATAGAAAATAAGATTGATTAAAATTTCTTACACATTTTTTCTAAGGGGCTACACGTTCCTCTTAGAAGTCTTTGAATTAAAAGGCGATTGTGAAAGTCTTGAATAACTGTTTCTATAATCATAATTACTATAAAATTCCTGTTGAGTCCCAGGACTGTTTCCTGAATCATGACTGCTCTTTATTTCCTTCTACTGAGCTCAAGCTGACACCAGTTACTTTTAACTCTCCAGTAGTGACTGTCACAGTGTTTCTGGTTTAGAAACTAAACAGATTTTAATCTAAAATCATGCAATGTACTAGTCTACATCAAGAGGGTGAAAAGGAAAGAACTCAAAGAATCATACAGCAAAATGTGTGCCCTGGGTAAATCATGTCCCATGTTTTTTCAAATGTTTTACTCAAAAAGGAGAAACTGAGTCGCCCAGCAGCGCAGTTGTTCATATTCAGTGCAGAGCTATACACTAAGAGCTTTACATATGCTACTGCATTTAATCCTCCCAATAACTCAATGAAGAGGGTGTGATCATTTCTCCCATCTCAAACATCAGTGAACTGAGGGACAGAGGCATTTAAATACTTCCTTAAGTTCACAGGACTAAGAAATGGCAGAGTTAGGATTTGTGTGAAGTGAGCCACCTTCAGTCCATGCTCCCAACCTTGTCCTAGTGACACTCAAGAATAAAGGAAATACGGCACAGCACATGTGAGATTTAAAGTCATGTTGCTTAGAAATATTTACCAAGATCTGGTAAATACACAAGAAGGGCAGTCATTGTATTTTCTGATCTTTTTCTTTAAATTCGTTAGCAAGTAAAATGCTGTTGATTCCTTGGCAAGGAAGAGCAATAGGGCTAGGGACAGGGTAAGGCTAGAGACAGGAAGAAGAGAGACAGACAACAGGATCCCGTATGGACTTCAGCTGAATTTTAAGCAAGCAGAAAAATCCCCTTTGCCCAACTCCTGAGAGCCCAAATAAGGGAACAGGAAATACAGCGTTATTTGAGAATTTTTATTTTTTCTGTTGTGTTGGTCTTCCATCTCAATAGCCTGTCTGTTACAAGGTGCAGTTCCCACAGAGCCATGATGAAGGCCGTGAGGGGAAAGGAGTTTTCACATACTGATCAGGGAAGACACAAAACACTGGCAGTGACGCTTGCTGTCAGCCAGTGTGAGACCCACTGGAATTCTGAATTCAAAAGAGCTTCAAGTATCAACTCAACTGTAGGTCAAATAAGAGGAAGCCTGAGCACAAAGGTGCTCATTCGTGGTGGCAGTGGGACAGGGTACATGGCTGTGCTAGAGGCTGGGCTGACACAGTGAACCTCACACCAGCCCTGGTGCCTTGTCCATGGTCCAGTACAAATCAAATGTTGAGGACAGCCCTAGGACTGTCAGCACCTCCAGGTGTGTCATGAGAGTGTTCAGACCTGCAACAATGAAGAGGAAGCGTGTATTTACATCAGCTGGTCCTGAAGAGGGACATCCATAAAAAGAAAGATGAGCTGAAATGCACATAGCAAACCTGATCTAGAGATACCCTTCTGACACCAGAAGCATAACCCAGAGATGAAACTCTTTCCTAAAACATCTTTAAATCATTTCCCAAAGAAGAAAGTTGAGGCATAGGCATCCTCCACTTCGTTTTTTTGATAAAACAGCATATTAAAGAACCTGGGTCCTCTTCTGGTGCTACATATCCACTGCCCAGGAAAATGAAGAGCTCTTGTCCCAGTATTGGAGGGTGGGGGACAAAGAGAACCGGAGTCAAAGAGCTACAGCTGGGACCCCAGGCTCACTTTCTTCTCCACCTGCAGCTCAACTTTGGAAAATCCAAGGATCCTCAGGGTGGAACACCTATGAAGGTGATTCTTACCACACCACTTCACGCAGCATCTGGTCTACTTAAGGTTCCTGACACTGCTTCAGTTCTCTAGCTGAGCTTTTGGTGTGACTCTGACATGACAATTTCATGTTAATTGTAATAACGTTGAGCTTGGATTTTAAGGACATTTACACAGTTGAGAATAACTCCCAACACAACCAAAACAGAATTTACTGACCTATGTTCAACATTTTAAGGTGTTACAGAAACCTTTTATAATTTTCAGTTTAAAAATCTCCAGTTTTAATTCAATTTTCAAACACAAAATATAAAAATAAAAACAATTCCTAAACTTAAAAGAAGCTATCCAAGCATCAAAACACAACTCAATTACACAAAATAACTTTACATATAGGAATGGAACATAATTAAAGCTTATTTAGAACCACAGTAGTGGGATCCTTCACTGTAGGAAGCAGTGCTTCCGAAAGAACTTAAATTCCCTCATCTAACTTTAAAAGCAGAAAAGGGGGATGGGGAGCCACCATTATCCTAAAGGGCCATTTTCAGAATTTTAATTATATTACTGCTCTCCTCCTGCCGTGTAAAATACAAGTCTAAAGAATTACTAGGCTGTTAAGTGTATATTTGCCTAATCAAACTAGCATTGTGTTAGACTTTTTGATCTGTTGAATGTAAGTTTTTATTTGCTCAATATACAATAACCATTTACTATAGGATTTTTTTGGGGGGGGTTAATTAAAGGAGCATCTTAAAGGCTTTAAATATATCTGTAAAACCAAAGATGTTTTAGGAGCCCAATAAAATCACAAATTCTGGTACTTTAAATTAAATCTATTAAACTCTCATCATCGTTTGGACATAAGCTCCTATTTTCCTACGTAAAGAGAATATTATAAACATTTAATAAATAATGGCAATTAAGTTTTATGTTAAATTTTCTAATTCAAAACTGCCACACATTCTTACCATAGAAAATTTGAAACTAGAGCAAAGATATTTTCTGAAAGTTTCAAGCACTTTCTATCAAGCTTTTCTCTGTTTTTCATTTATTTATTATTTATTTATTGTGTGTGGTGTAGAGTATATGTGCATGTATGTATGTGTGTACATGTATAATGCACGTTTGTACTGCATATGCAGACCAGAGGGCCACCTTAAACGTCTTTCTCAATTGAATTTCACCTTATTTTTTTTAGACAGGGCTTCTCACTGAGTCCAGAGCTCACCAATTAGGTTCATCTAGGTGATCAGGGAGTTCTGAGGATCAACCTGTCTCCATTTCCCAAGCTTTAGGTACAAATGGATGCCACCATGCTGGGCATTAAGGATCTGACTTAGGTCCTCATGCTTCTGGCAGGCACTTAGCTGACTGAGCCACTACCCCAGTTCCCCTACTTATAATGTTGAGAATAAATAAATATATATATATAATTATAGATACATATAATTTAGTATTCCATTTTTAAAAATATTTTATTTTATTTTATTTTTCAATCATCTTTTTAAAAGTCATTCATGAAAGAAGTTGTTTACTTTCTCCCTGATGCCTCCATGGCCCCCATAGCTCTGTCTGCACAGCACAGGCACTCATTCTATATCTGTTGGCAGATTCATCAACATTTATTGTCCTATGACAATAACATTGCACATTTAGGTTGCTTTCAATTTTTCTCCATTATGGGCAATCCTATACATCTCTGTGGATAAAGCTTTTTCAGACCTAAGATTATTTATGGAGGATCATATTCCAGAAGGTGATCCTGGGCTAAGGTTTGTAAACAGTTCTAGAGCTCTCAACATCTACCATTCAGGTGCTTTCTCCAAAGCAGAACCTATGGAGGGTTTGTTACAGCACTGGCAAGTCTTTAAGAAAAATTAAATTAATATGAAAATCTCTCTCAATCACACATAAGTGAGAAATACTTAATTCTGTCTTTAATTACTAATATGGACCATGACTTCTGTTCCCTGCTTCCCGGTTTTCCAGTCATGTCACTTACTAGTTTGCTCACTTGCAGTATTTCTCATACCCTCAGCACATGCAAGTCTGCCCTCTGGTTGTGCTTCTCTGCAAACTTTAAAACACTTGGCATGTTCACACACACAAATCTGATCAGACTGATAGAAAGTTTTATCTATTTTTTCTGTCTGTGGTGTGTATGTTTGTTGTATGTGTGTAAATAGTGCTGTGTGTGGAGGCCAGAAGTTGACATTGGGTGTCTTCCTCAACTGCCGTCCATCTTATTTATTGAGACATGGTCTCTCTATAAACCTGAAGCTCATGGATTTGGCTAGACTGGCTGGTCAGCAAGCTCTGGGTATCCACCTGTCTCTGTCCCAGCACTAGGAATACACAGTATGTCACCATAATCAGCTTTTACTTGGTTTCTGGGTATTCGAACTCAGGTCCTCATGCTTGTTCAGCAAGCCCTTTACCCACTGAGCCATCCACTCAGCCCAAGATAGATAATATTTTTAAATGTTACTTGTAACACCACATAATGCATACATTTATATGTGTACTTGTGTATATACATACGTGTACACACACTGAAAAAACTGAGAAAGTACAAATAAGTAGGGCTAAGACTATACAGCTCGGTGGTAGAGAATCTGCTTTGCATAACAAGGCCTGGGTTCAGCCTCACACCAAAACAGAAAAGAAAGCACACTTAAGAAAAGGTCAGCCGGATTCCCACACTCATCAGAGATAAGCGCTGCCTGCCCTATAACGTACATCCTCTGAAGTTTTGCTCTATGTATACCCATGCTTGAAAGAACACATGTAGAATCAAATCATGTACATAGTTTGCATTTTTTCTATCTTTACTCTATAAATCATTTGTCATTTCATCAAATATCCTCTGTGGTACTTTTAATACAAAAGAAGGCTATAGTGAGCTGCAGCAGGGACACTGGAGTCAGACAAATTTGAGTTCAAATCTTGCCTCCAGCATCTTCTATAATTGTTTCTTTTTTAAAAAAAAAATTTATTATTTTTAGTTTATGTGTGTGAGTATATTGCCTGCATGGATGTAAATGCACCCATGTCATGCAATGCCCACGGAGGTCAGAAGAGGGTGTAGAATCATCCCCTAGAACTGGAGTTACAAACGGTTATTAGCTGCCATGTAGATGCTGGGAACAGAACCTACGTTCTCTGCAAGAGCAGCTAGTGCTCTTAACTGCTGAGCCATCTCTCCAGGCCCATGATTCAGTTTCTTAAAGTCCTGTGCTTATTAATAAGACAAAGATTCTCTTGTCCCAGCCTGGAACTCGATATGTAGGCGACCATGTTGGCCTTGATCTCGAAGAGCTCTGCCTGCCTCTGCCTCCTGAGTGCTAGGATTAAAGGTGTGTGCCACCACACCTGGCTACTATTTCCCTTTTAATTTTGTTTATGGTAAGCTTCAACACATAGGACCATTAAATTTTCATACAACTTACAGTTTTCTCTCTCTCTCTCTCTCTCTCTCTCTCTCTCACTCTCGCTCTCGTTCTCTCCTCTCCCTCCACCCCCCGAAATTCCTTCTCTACTTTTAGTGCATCCTTTCCTATCTGGAGTGGAAAGAGAATAAATCCCTATTAAAAACATTTTAGATCTAAAATAGAAAATAAATAAATAAATAACTGGCTTCACGTAGCACCAGCTTTAAAAAATGTTCATTGTACAGTGCAATAGGTTTCCCAAGATCAGACTTGGCATGTTTATTCTTTTCTTTTCTGGCACATAGCACAGCAGAGGACACGTAGTCAGTCCCCCATGAAATGCTGAATTTGCTCAACTAGAGAAAAAAGAGCTTCAGGAAGGACACCAAATAGCAGAGCCAAGAATAAAGACTTTAATTAGACTGATAGCACAGAAACATGTGGGCAACATCAAGAAGGTTTAAAATCAAGCATTCTGCAGCCCTGATGTTCTTCCGTATAAACAGGACGAACACCTGCCCTTCCGTTTCTTTTCAAGCCCTAAACACCACGGCTCTCAGCAGCATTTCCCTGAAGGTCTTCTGAGCTGCATCCCTCTCCAAGATGCCTCAGTTGCAAAGGAGTTTCGTAATCAAATAAGCATAGCAGCCACTGCATATGACTCTCCTTTCTCCCCAAAAACCTGCCTACCAAAGCTCAGCAAACTTGTATGGACACTCTACAAACTTTTTTGGCACTAGTTTTCACACACAGGTGAGTGGAAGCTAGTCAGAGTTTGGCTGGGGTGCTCAGGAAGATAGAAAGAACTAAGAAAATATCAGGTCCAAGAAAAAAAAAAGAAAAAAGAAACAGCATTCAGGGATCCAGGGAATTGATTGGACAAGGAATGCACCTGAGATACAGAAAAAAATTCCAGAACATGGAGGAGACATAGAAGCAGGTGATGGGGCTTAGGCTGTAGGCTAGCATGGGCAAGAAGGAAATGATGCTGGAAAATTATGTACCAGGAACAGGAAGTGGAAATGCAGGCAGGGCCTGGAGGTAGAATGACTTGGCAGCAGTCCCAACCACCAAGAGCTGAGCTGGACCATAGCACATGGAGCCCCATAGATGCTAATCTTTTGCTTCCTAGACAGCCTACTTACTCCACACTAGTTTATTGCCATGGCCAAAGCAGTCTGCAGAGGGATGTTTTAAACTTTCCACTTGAAGGTTTTTGTGCTGTGGTAAAAAGTTATATATGAAGACTTAAATTAACTTGCACATAATTCTGATGATTTCAGTGATATGTGGTGCTCAGGGAGGCTGGCAGCAGGTTCCTTAATCTTGCTGTGATTGTTGACCAAGCGCTACATGAGCAGGAACATCAGTGCTGATCTCAATAGCAAATCTAGCTCTCCCAGGCAAGAGTCCCTGTTTCTTTGCACTCAGAGACTCAGCTACGCTGAGCTAGACAAGGATCACAATGGGTCAGAGAGACATTGTATTGGCAGTGGTCTGGGGAGCAATGAAGTTGCTAATGACTAATAACACACCATTTCAGAAGAACAGGAAGTCTGAGTAGGCAAAAGGAGCCTCCTGCATCCCAGGCTAAGTTCTCTAACACCTCAGATCAGAGAGCAGTTTTGCTATTTTTTTTTTTGTTTACTTGCAAGTTTTGCCTCATTTTGTTTTTATCTGTAAACCATTAACTGAAATGTTGAAACAAAATCCAAATCTTTGTCTCTTTACAGGTTTTCTGATAGTGAAAGATAACCGTACAGTTGGTATTTTATTGACTTGGTTTAACATATATTGAAAGCCTCTTGATGCACAAAACTATTCTTCAAATGAAAGCACTGACAAGAAGAGAAGTGGGAAACTGTGATTCAAGAGCTTAATGTCAGGCCAAGCCACATATCAGCCAGAAAACAAATGGAGCCATGCAGCTGGAAAATCAGCCCTCTACTCACATATGCATTATCCTGCAGAGGTAAGAGCCTCAACCTCACACATTAACTCAGATAGGTTTCTGGGTTACATTCATAATTCTTTAATTGTTTTTAACAAATTGTTCCTGTGTTACCAAATGTTTATTTTAGAGAGATGTGAGAATATCTTCCTTATTTCTGATGAAATATTAGGGTGTCCAAACACTCTGGAACCTACCTTTAAGCAGCCTTCAGATCATTGCACCATCAACAATAACCTGGAAACATGGCCTAAACATGTGTACAGTCTTACATTAGTATAGTCATATGGAATTTTATTCACCTATATTTTACAGAGGGCCAATCACTAACAGGAATTTTTTACAGATACCACACTCCTAAAGTTTCTACTACAAAGGTGAAGATATGTTTTTGTTTTTTTAATTTTAGGGGACAGGATCTCATCATGTAACTCAGGCTGATCTAGAATTTACTATGTAGATAAGGTTGGCCTCTAACTCATAGCGATCCACCTGCTTCTGCCTCCCAAGTGCTAGGATTAAAGGTGTACACCACCAGGCCCAGCCCATGTGTTCTTAAGGTCCTTTTATGAAGGAAGAAATTGAAAGATCAAAGAGTTACCCAAGGCTGTGCAGCCAGTTAGTTTTAAGAGTTAAAATATTCAAATCCAATTTTGTGATAAAAGTCCAAATCTCTCTCCTGCAGTAAAGCCGTTTCCAAGACTGTTTTCTCCTAACAGAAAGTAAAATTTTGATCAGGTAATATACCTTCTTTTTCCACTTTATGCATTCTAAACCTAACTAACTGGTTACAGGATGAAGAATCCATGCAAGGTGTGTGATTCATGCAGGAGAATTCCTTGGCTAGCATCTGCAGGGAAGGGATGTGGGGTATTAGATGACAAGTCAACAAGTGTGGAGTGAACATATGAGACCTGGGGGGCCAGGAATCACAACACAGGATAGTGGAGTGCACCCAGTTGCTATTCAGATACCCAGTGCTGGGGCTGAGGAGGAAAACAAGCAGAGTCCATGGATATTTAGAAACAAACAGGATCAGGAACTGAGGAACAAGATGGGAAATGTCTGATGACAAAGATGTACTAACACACAGGAAAATGACAGCCTGCATGTACCAGGAGCCTAGGAAAATGAACTGTTAAAAGACATGATCTGAGGGGGAAACCACCATATTAAACCAATTGCTGTAATCTCAGAGTGATTTATAGTTAAACTGAAATTTGAGATTACCCACCATGTAATCAACTGCATCTAAAGAGGAAGGGAGTATGGTTAAGAACGCATGTACATATCACACACAGACTTAAAAAAAAAGGGACAATGCTACATAAGTCTAAATTATGTATAACTATACATGGTTTTACATATATTCTAATAGGTTTCCCTGTAACTATATTTTGGTTTCAGTAATAAGCAAGGAAACTGATTAAATACTTATTTCCTGTGTTTGATATTCAGAAAAAAGAAATGGCACAATAAATTGTTCAATTAAAGGCCATTGCTATTTCACTCCAGAATGAATAGAGTACAATGAATTAACTTAGAAAAAGTAGGGGAAAACATACTAATCTTCATTCTACTGGCATGTTATCACACACTAGTAGAACCCATCTAGAGGAGAGAAGGAGGCTTCAGAAGGATGAAGCCTTCAGTTTTCCTCTAAGAACCAAGAATGAAACAAAAACAGCAGTTGAAGAAATATGTAAACTACTCAACTTTGTTTTTAAAATCACCTTAATTTTGGCATAGTTTTAAATCCCACATATAATATAAGCAAAAAAATATTTTGTCCACCTAAATCAATTATAGAATGTAATTTATTGATATGCCCTGGTTCCAAATGGTGTTTTGTACACACATATATATATATATGTGTTTATATTTGTGTGGGTCTATACACAAATATAAGCACACACACACACACACACATATATATATATACATATACATATACATACACACTTTATATAGTTTTGTCTTTACATAGAGGGGAGAAGGTCTATTTCTTTCCTGTCATTATTTCACATAATGCCAACTCATTTTTATCTCATTTGTCTATTTACCTAGCAAAAGTCAAGTAGCTGCACTGTGCCTTGCACCATGGTGGGCAGTGTAGACACAGATCATGAGTCTGTGATACGACTGCTGACAAAATAATCCAATCTCACAATAAATGTCAAAGAAAAGAGTTTCTTTGTTAAGCATTCCTCTATCATTTTTCAGCTTTACAGAGTTTCCTGTACCATTATCAGAGGTCTATTTTAGCCAAAAGTATTTGCAGCTTTCGACATCAAAGCACAGTTTTCAAGGGACAGTTTGTGGCTTGCCAAGGATGGATGAGAAGCTCCCTTTGGCCTTTCTAATTTTGGGAGTAGGGGATGCTGGTATAAGGTTTATTTAGCTCCTCAATTCTTCTCAAGTCTAAAGGGAAGACAAAGTATGACAGTACCAAAATGGTTCCTGGCTCTTCTACTGGAATCAGGGTGTTTTACCCTCAAACAGAAACCTTGAAAGCAATAGAAAACATATACATGGACATACACACCCCAGCATCAGTACATTGTTCCTCTTCTTCCTTAGTGACATCACCTGATAGCCTTAATTCATGGGACAGATGTTTACTGAGCACCTACAATGACCCAATGACTCTTTTCTATGATGGGGACACCACAGTAACAAAAGACATAAAAAAAGTCCCTGCTTCCAGCATCCTTTGGCAACAAATGCAGAATATGCAACACAGAAATGCATAAGTAAACACAACTGGATAGCATACTGTGCCAGGAAAGCACATTTAAGGAGAGAGAGAAGCAGATTTGCACATATTGAACAAGGAAGGACAAGAAGGCCTGACAGAGACAGTGACACTGCTACCAATACTTGGAGAAGGCGAGGTCAGATTGTACACATAAAGGGGAGAGCAACAACACTGAGAGGAAGCACAGCAGCCTGGGTGTTCCCAAGGCCAGCGCAGCTGGAGGGGCGTGAGTATGCAGCCTGGCTGCTCCAAAGGTAGATATAATTACCAGAACAAAGAGCCTAACTCTTAAGTTTAGTTTTTAAGAGTGGCTACGAACTTGGAGGACACAGGTTCTCCTAGATATCTTTTGGAAACTTCTGTCTCCTGGAACTGTGTTGCAGGAACTGTTTCTGGAACATGTTTCTGAGCATGGCTCCACCCATAATTTTATTCAAAATACTTTCTCCAGCTTCATTGGAGGAAGGACAAGCTTGGCTCCACCCTAATTTTAACAGATCACCTGGCCTTTTCAAACCTAGTTCTAGAATATCTCATTCACCCAAGGTCCTGTGTGCAAATAGAGATGGGTGTGCTGCTTTTCAGTGCTTTGATATGTTAATTCTCAAGCATACCCATATTCATTCATTAATTCATTCATTATCTTTTTGGGTACAGGAACAAGTGAGGTTGCCTAGGAAACGAGACCAAAAGTCGGGGGTCACAAGACAGAAGAGCACATGGTTTTGCTGGGATTAATTAAAAGTCATTAGTCCAGATTATGTTCACTTACAAAAGTCATTCCCACAAGAGGGCAGCTATGGGAAAGAAGGGCAGCAGCTGACAGGGCACCTAGTAATGAAGACTCTAACTTTTACTCTGAGTGATATGAGAAACATTGAAGTGTTTCGAGCAGATCTGATATATTTTAGAAGAATCGCTATGGCTGCTCCTCAGAAATAGTTGTTGGAACTAAGCACAGAGAACAGAAAGAAAACACAGGAATTAAAAACAATCAGTCAGGTAAGCACAGAAGATGGCAGCTCAAACTGAGTTTGGCGGAACTGGGTGACGATCGTGTTGAAGGTGAAGTGAACAGGTTCTGATGTCAGGTTCTATGTGGAAGGAGAGAAACAGAGGAGGCAGCCAGGGGGCTCAGCCATCAACAGTGAGAAAGATGGGTTGAATGTTAACAAAGATGCAGATCACATTAAAGTGACGCCAGTCAGCTTGGTTGGATGCTTTTCACCAAGCACATTAAAACACACTGGCACAAGCTAGCTAGAATGGCAGAGTTGGGTCGAGTAGGTTTTCCAGATGAGCGCTTCAAAATCACAGGAGGATGAGGAAACTGTGGTATAACTAAGAAGATTAAAACACAATACACAAAGTAGTTTAGCTTGGAGGAAGGGAATGGAGACAGAACACAGAGCGGTAAACAGGGAATGGGCAGTAGGTCAATGGATTTGCGGTTCCTATGGGATTGGAGGTGACCCAAGAGCAACGGTGGATGAAAAATATGAAAGAGGGTGACACACAACTGAAAAACCAGCAAGTAGAATTAAGAAATCTAATCTAGGGGGCCGGAGAGATGGCTCAGCAGTTAAGAGCACTGACTGCTCTTGCAGAGGACCTGGGTTCGATTCCCAGCACCCACATGGCGGCTACTTACCGTCCTTAACTCCAGTTCCAGGAGAATCCAAAGCCCTCTTCTGACCTCCGAGGCATTGCATGACAGGGGTACACTCACATACATGCAGGCAATACACTCACACACATAAAATAAAAACAATAAATTTAAAAAAAGAAATCTAATCTAAGTGAGAGCCAATTTTCAGTTACAGAAAGTAAAAGGAAGTCAACAGAGGATACTCAGAATAGAAACGGTCTGGCTCATAATGGACAACGAACTCCAGAGAAAACAGTGGAGGCAGGATGCAGACTCAGACGTAGGCATCCCTCTAACATTCCCATGTTGGAACAAAAATCCACTTGACAGTATTAAGAGACCAGTGTCTGGTAGTGATTAAGACATGAGGATTCTGCCTTCATTAATGAATTAGTTCTCTTATAAAAGGATGTGAAGGGCACATCCCAGTGCCCTTTTCCTTCCAACCTTCTGCCATTTGAGGACACAGCAACAAAGTGCCATCTTGAAAGAAAGAGCAGCTCTCCCTGGAAACCAAATCTGCTTGGACCTTGACCTTAGACTTCGCAGCCTCCAGAATTGTAAAGAGTACATTTCTACCAAATATAGCTTACTCAGTCTAAGGGGTTTCTTGCCATTGGCTGTTTCTGTTCTATTTGTAAGAACTGCTCCAGTACCCCCGTGGTGCGACAAATCATACCAAAACTGAGCTGCCTTTTAAGAACCATTTTCCACTACTCATGGATTCTGAAGATCAGGAGTCCAGACAGGTCATGTGGAGAATGGCTGGTATCTATTCCATGAGGTCCAGCACTTCAGCTGTGGAGACCTATGCCTGATGTGTCTCAAGAACTGGGGATTCAAATCCTCTCAAGGCTCACTGATGGTCCTGCCTAGTGCTAAATATACAGAATTGCCACCTAAACAAACAGCCTGCCCATGGGTGATGGTCCCAAAGTAGCTGGAGGTGGCAGAGTCACATGGTGGCTCGGGGGATTCCAAGCATGGATGGAGCCCCACCCAGTTCTGCATTCCAGCCCTGGCCCAGAGGGGGGCATACAGCATCACTTCTTGCACACTGTTAATTAAAGCGGTCACAAGCCTACCAAGATCCAAATGGAGGGGACAAAGTCACTCAAAGAGAAAAACATCAACTTAAAGAAATGCAGGTCAGGACTGGAGATGGCTTAGTGCTTAAAATACCTGCCAAACAGAGTTCAAATTCCATAACCCATGTAAATGCTGGGTGGGCACAGACACCACCAGTAACTATAGCATTCTGAAGGCAAAGACAGGGATTCTCAGAACAACCTGGCTAGCTAGACAGCCATATCAGTGAGCTCTGTGCTCAACTGAGAGACCCTGCCTCAACAAATTAGGTGGAGAGTGATTGAGAAAGACTCCTGGCACCAATCTCCAGCCTCCTCATGCACACACATGCAAACACACATACTCACACAGTACACCACACACATAAACATTAAAAAAGAAAAAAGATGGACGTCATCTTCTGTTCAAAGTGAATAGTTTTCAGACACAGAAAGGTGAAATTTACATTAATATAATCATTAATCCCTGAATAATCTTTTGTTCCTGTCCATTGTAGACTGACTAGTTAGTTATATGCACCCAAAATTTATATGTATGCCCTAAGCTTCTAGCATGGCTTTATTCAGGGATGAGGTCTCTAAGAAAGTAATTAAGGCTAACTGGAGTTTTAAGAGCAGGATGCTGATCTAATAGGATCAGTGTCCTCATAAGACAACACACTACAGAGCTTGCAGTCTCAGTCACAGCCAAAATGGGTCTCTTTCTCTCTCCCTTCATAATAAACTTCTAGCCTCCAGAACTGTAAGGAAATCAATTTCTGTAGCTTAACTCACCCAGTCGACCCACCTATGGTATGTTGTTACAGTAGCCCAAGCAGACTAATACACTGCCTCTTTTTTCTTTTCAGTATGATTATTGGGGTCTGGTGAAGTAGAGATTTGAGTTAGTCTAGTCAAGGATTGTGGAGTGAAGATCATACTAAATAATTTCATGTAAGTGTTGGAGGGAGGACACATGGCTGCTGATTTGTGGCAGGGCTCTCTTATGTATATCAACATTCAAGCTTGCTGACAAAGCCAGATAAGAGTCCTTCTCCACAGATGCAGTGGTACAGGTGTGATTCTAGCCTGGCATATTTTCATTCTCATAACTCAAATTATAGGGGAAAAAGTGAAATAGTAAGAAAGAAGCTAAATTTATATTGCTTCGTTCATTTTCATTTGATGAAAATGTGCTCTGTACATACTAGAAAATTATATATTTAAAAGGAAACACTTGAATTCATCTGAAAAATCTAATTTTGAATGCCACTCTCTTGGTTAATAATTCTGGAACTTCTGAAAAGGGCACTGTAGAAATCCTTATGACTTACTAATTTCAGTTTCATGAGGAGATTAACGCATTCCTTCTCAGTCCTTTTCAAGGGAATTTGTAAATGTCAGTAACAAGCAGTGGCAGTATAAACCACAGATATTGCAAGATAACAAGAAGGTAAACTACTGCCAGGTTAAACACAGAATAAACAAACCAAAATGCACCACGTGTACCATGTTATTTTCTCTGTTTTTGTTGCTATTTCTTAGGTGCACCAACAGGTGATCACTACACTCATTGTCTTTTTTTCAAATGATGAATTGGACCTTAAAGAGATGTAAATTCTAATGATTTATGCCATGACATCAAACCGTGTACAAGATTTTCATATTGCCTGATATATTCTTATATTCAACACCTAGGCGTTTCAAAGACATTTACCCTCCAACAGTAAAGAAGACACTAATTCTATGAATTCATACAAGAAATACTGAGTATATCTGGTGATCTATTGAGTGAATCTTTACTCAAAATTTAAGGGAAACCTTTAAAAATGTATCAATATCAAACCAGGAATGGTGGTTAACATCTGCAAACCCAGCATTTGGAAAGCTAAGGAAGGACAATTGTTATTGGCTTGAGAATAGCCTGGACTACATGGTGAGACTCTTGTCTCAAACCATAGCAAAACAAAGTATCACTATCTATTAGGAAATGCACACTGCCAACCACAAGAAGAAACGCGTCAGTTCTTCCCACATGTTCCAATGAAGTCTAATGACCGAGAAAGGTCTGTGTGCAAGGAAGGCTAGCAGAGGACACTGGCAGGAAATGCTTGCCAACTTCAAGCCATCTCTGGGCTCTTTGACCCCTTGTTTCTACTCTTTCTTCCTCATATCTGGATCTTCAGAGATGTGTTCACCTTATACAGGAACAGGGATTCTTCCCTCTTACCATTCGTTCACCCTTTTGATCCCTGTCTCCTCCACTTTAAGTTCTCAGATCACTTAAACCTCTCTAGATCTAGGACAGGAGAGAAAAAGAAAAAAGAGGAAAGAAAGAAGACAGACGGTCAGAGCTTATAAACCCCCAAAGCTTCAAAACTCCTTGACAGGTGGAAAGGAAAGAAAACTCACTTCTGGGTAGCTTTGTGCACAATGAGGAATGCTGTGGCCAAGAAGCCCACCACCTAGCATGCAGGGCACCTATTTGGCACTGGGCCAATAGAGTGGCTAGATCTATAGAAAGCGACTCGGGCAGATGGACTTTGGACACCTCAGAGATCCCACCATCTATTCTGATGCAAGAGAAACAGTGACTCATGCTCTGGTTCCCAGGAGGGAGACAGAAATGCTGATAACACAGGTGTCTAGCTAAGAAAACTGTGGAAGGTCAGAGACTACACAGATCTCACAAGCAGACACAATGACCAGGCCCAGGAAGTCCAAATCAGCTGCCAGGGTGACATTCAAAAGAACAAGTAGGAACAGTCTTATTTCAGCGGATACCAGGGCACAACGCCCAGTCCCCAAGCATGCCAAGTCAGAGCAATGGACACAGTGGGGGTCACACAATGGATAAAATGTCCTTCAACACAGTGTGATAGAACACTAAGCTTTCTCCTTTGTGTGGACACCAGGAAAGGAGGGAAAGTCTTCGGAAGTTAAGGATACTCCAGAGGAGTATGGGAACTAATGTGCTCTTGATTCACAAGATAATATGACTTCTATTTTCAGTAGAAACTGGGCTTGAAGCCAAGGTAAAAGCAGTTTATAGAAAGTATGCTTCATCTATGTATCTTAAATGTAATGTGTAAATTTTTACACATGCATGCCTCCACCCGGCCAATTTAAGAGCTGAACTCAAAACCCTTGCTGGGTAAGCTCATTCTAAACCAGTGTGGTCTGTGGATTATGCCAGTCAGGAAGACATTACTTGTGCATGATTGGATAAGTAGGTGAAAATTAAGATTGATGTAGAGAAATTCCTACAGCAATCACATGCAAATACATGATCAGTGGACTCAGCAAATGGGGTAGAGACAAGGGCAGGCATGTCCAAATTTAGGTGAGTGACTGGTACACAACACACTCTGCTATGGAACTACATATCAACCTATGACAAACTAAAAATAGCCATTCACCATGGAGAGTTTAAAAAGGACAAATGTAGATCAAAAAGGACAAATGGTGTATGCAGCCTAAATGTGACACCAATTTCGGTGCTAAAATTGGGTTTTATATTTAGGATCACCAAAGAGGACGTCACATGTGAATGATGTGTCTATACCCAGAAAGATCAAATGATACAAAGCTGTAATACCAAATTCCCCAGGGAGTTCAGCTAGAACAAAAGAGGTGGTATTACTTGATGTAGCATCAGGAGCCATATTTGCATTACGGGGGAAGTTCAGTTTCAGTTAGATGTCAAGACATATGAAATTATTTGGAAGTGATTGATTTTGGAGGGCAGTAGTGTTTGTGTTTCATCTGTAAGACCCTTTTGGCGGGCTGGATGTGGTGGGGCACACCTTCAATCCAAGCACTCAGGAGACAGAGGAATATAGATTTCTGTGAGATGGAGGCCAGTCTGGTCTACACAGGAAATTCCAAGTCAGCTGGTTCTATAGGAAAACCCTGTCAAAAAAAACAAAAATAAAAAACAAACACAGAAATATCCATTTGGCTCAATAGCTGTAGGAGTGCTTTAAAGCATCAAACATTTGTACCTAGTTTTATGTTAGTCTATATTTAAGTAACATCATAAAAATAAATGAAGTTAGCAGTAGAGACCAGCAAGACCTACTCAACAAGATTTCGATTTGAAAATAATGGTCTTATGGATACTGAGTTAAGGTCAGACTCCTGACTGGGCAGAAATCAGCAAAGGGGAGGCAACAGTCCACTCAGCACTTGAGCTGGACTCTTCCACATAAGCTGCGGATGGTGGAAGGAGAACTTGAGCGACACCACACACACTGCACCCAAGATGCACATTTGCATTATTTTGTTATGCTTGAGTTGCTTTGAGATTTTGTTACAAATTAGAGAGAAAGTCCACTGGGGAAATCTTGTGATGTATTTGAACTTCACTTTGGAAAGCAAAGTGCTAAGAATTTTTTTTGGTGAAAATTTTCAATTTCTTTTATAAGACAAAACAAAGCAAGTAACAAATCCACCTAGGGATGGTCCACTAATAGGGAAATGTACTTGAAGGGCCTCGGTCTTTGCCAACTTCTCACCCTTGCAGTGTAGCGATGTAACAATAGCGGCATTCACCTCTGAACATAACCCCAGTGGTAAGCATGCCAAGAACCATCCCTACTCCACAGATGAGAAAATCAAAATACCAGGGAATGTCTACCCAGGCCAAAAGCCAGGAATATGTTGAGGAATAATTTGACTCCAGGTTTGATGACTCTGAATCCAGTGTAAGAAGTATATTAAAAACTATTCACAGTTATTTTCAGAATACAATGACAATTAAAAAAATAAACTATCCACTTCAACCAACAGGGAAGGCATTTCTATAAAATAACTACTACCATTTTTCTCCTTCAGTGACACAAACTCACTTAAAATTTCAAGTTAGTTTTAACAAAATGGAGACATACTCTAACTCAAATCAGAGACCTCACATTCTGTATTTACTATATTAATCTGGTCACCAGGTCCCTCTCCCAAGTGTCTGGGCATGCCCATAACCAAGACAGCAGTCTGTTCTTTGACCTGATTCTTCCAAGTGCCTACCCTTTCAAACTATCCCTCCATGCTACCCAGGTCATCCTTCTAAGAAGAAAATCTAAGCAGGTCATTTCTCTTTGGATAACTACTCACAGCCTGCCGACCATAACCTGAACTTTATCCTAGCACACGAAGTCCTTCTGCACCTGGCCTTTGCTAGTCTCATGTACGCGTGCACACACACACACACACACACACACACACACACACACACACACACACACACACACACACACGTACCCCTGCCTCCAGCCCAGCACAATCAATGCCTCCCTTACTGTCCCTTAGCACTAGCCTACACAGGGACAAAGAGACAGCTGCAGGCCATAGGTCATATCTAGGGCTCTACAACTATACCATCTCCTTAAAAAGGAAAATCATGATTTTTCTCATTCCCAAATCCATCATGGCAGCTAATAACCCAATAAGCACTTGCAGGGCAGCAAAATGTGGCCTTGGGCACGCTTGTTTCTCCACTGGAGTTTTTCATCCTTGTGAAAGACTCAGATTAGAATACATCAAAGAACTTGGTCTCAGAAAGTTCTGTTTCATTGTAGCTTCTCACAAAACACTGGACTTTTCTCCCCCTACTAGCTTGTGAAGTTTTGAAAGGATAAAAAGTCTTATCATTTTGCCATCAGAATACCCTAAGGTGTTAGGTTTACAGATCTTCTACATCAAGACATCATAAAAGTAAAAAGGAGTTGTCATTTGTGAGTCCTGAACTATAGATGAGATACTGCCCCGAATTTTCTACATTTGTCAACTTTTTTTAATCCTTATATAAGAGAGATGTCACTTGTCCTCATCATAGAGAAGTTAGTGTGAGGGCTTTCAGAGGTTAAGACGCCGCAGAGCTAGTCGGTGCTGGAGTGGATTTACACGCAGTGCCACTTCACTTCAATCACTTGCTATCTACCACTGTGCTGTGACCAAGGAATCCATGTAGGGCACAAGCCTTGTCTTCTCCTCATCCTCATTTGGTCCTTAATCGGTTAAACACTGCTGAAACCAAGGGTGGAGAGACGTTAAATCAGATGCATTGTAATTGCTAGAAATATTTAGACATTAACTGTCCCATAAAGTTGATGTCACTGGCTTCTTCCATAAGCAAATCTGTATCAATAGGTTCCTCAGATTTATATTTAGCAAACTTCTGAATTTTAGAAGAAAAAAACTTCAGTGAAAGGTAGCACAAGGGTCTGAACCCAGGTATGGCTTTTCATTTTAGCACACTGATGGTTAGACATGTCCCTTTGTGTTATTGTTGCTTTGGGATTTTGTATTACTAAGTATTATTGCAAGTTAATGGAAAACAAATAATTCTTAAATGCCTTAAACTATCTGCCATTGTACAGCACTTAACAGTATTAAATCCCATGGTGTTCAAGTCTCAATTTCCTCCACTAATATGAATTGATGTTTCTTTTTCTCTGTGAAAGAAACCTATCGAGTTGCTGCAAAAGAAAGCATTATTCGAGGTCCCTTTGTTTGGCCACTGGTAACCAGGTGGAGAGTTCAGATATGTGGCTTTAATTACATAAAATGTTGGCAACTGAACAACAGTACAGTGGCCACTACAATGCAGTCATTTACCAGTTCACCACAGAAACGGCACCCCATTTTCCTTAATTCTTGTCTTCATGACTAATATACTTTGAAGAGAAGGCGAATGGTAATAATGTCGAAACCTTGGTGGAAAAAGCCACTCACCTAAATAAGGTTACTTTAAGTTTGTCAAGTAATTCTACTGAAAAACATGTTGAGCCAGATGTGGTGGTGCACACCTGTAAATCCCAACACTTAGGGGTTGAGGAAGAAGGGTGGATAGTTCCAGGGAAGCCTGAACCACATGGCAAGTTCCAGGCCAGCCTGGGCTACACAGAGAAACTATGTCTAAAAATAAAAAATAGGACCAGTGAAATGGCAGTAAAGGCAACTGCCACCAAGCCTGAGGGCCTGAGTTGAATCTCGCATGAATTCATGATGAAAGATTTGGCAGCACTTTTTGAGAGGAAAACATCATATAAGATGCCATATATTAATAAACTACAACATTTCTCTAAAGAATGTAACAAGTTCTTTTTTGAATTGTCTCTTTTAGAAACTTAGTGCCCAAGGTCTTGTAACTGTAAGCAAATTTGATAATTCTGGGCCTCAGTTTCTTCATCTGACAAGGCACTAGTAATGCCTATCTTACAAGCATGTTGAAGCCACATAATTACATGAAATCATGTATGTGCAACATCTAACGGTGTCTGGCACACAGCAAACTCCGGATTTGTTTGCCTTCTTCCCTTCTCCCACAAAGTGTTCTGCAGTCAAAATTCAAATGTCAAGCTGGCATTTTCTTAAACAGGGCACGATGACGTCACCACCTCTCCTTGTGATGTAGAAATGAAACAGACCAAGG
This sequence comes from Nannospalax galili, assembly GCF_000622305.1. Lineage (NCBI taxonomy): Eukaryota > Metazoa > Chordata > Mammalia > Rodentia > Spalacidae > Nannospalax > Nannospalax galili. Next base: position 530,714 of record NW_008349529.1, read on the forward strand.
CTGCAGCACAGGCACAGTTCTTAGTCCCCACCTCCTGTGTTTTCTCCTCAGTGCTCTATAAAAGGTAGTTATATGTAAAGGAATCTACATCTCTCATTTGCCAAAATAATATAGAAACACAGACACAATAATTTCTATAATGGAAATGCTAACAGGTGCTCTCAAGTTCATGCGTGTAGACCACCAAAAGCTATATATAGTCATATGAGATACATTTAGAGCATCTTTAGAAGCAGATAATACTCATACTCATTTCTATTAAGCCTAAATATCAAATTTAAAGAAATAAGAAACATTAACAATTGATATTTATTTTATTTCCACCAAATAAAAATAGGAAGAGGTATGTTTGCAGTAGACAGATAACAATCCTCCTAAACTGCTTGATACGAACTATACAATATTAAACCACAGTAAACATTTACTGACCAAAGCCTCACAGATCAGGAGGAAACCACAAGTCAGAAGAAAAGCACTGATAATTACAGAGGCAACCATTCCTTTGGATGGAGATTTTCCTCAGCAACTATATCCCTATTACAAAAGGAACAGCTAATAAACAAATGCAAAACAAGTAATAAATTGCTTAATATAATGTGATTGGAAAGTGTATTAAAGAGAACGGTTTTCAGACTCCTTCCTCTTCTTCTAAAACATTTACCCAAAAGTGTATTTGGTGGCTTCTGAATGGATTGGGTTTAGCAGCTCAAGCAGAAAATTGGGGGGAGGACAGAGAAATGTGTTCTGAATTTTAATAGTATGTCACCTCACATGGGTGAGTCTTAACATGTCATTTTGGAAGTGACTGCACTTACTGCAACAACCCATATGTTACAGTTTCTCTGCTCAGCACTGCATGCAATAGCCATAGCTCATTCAATGCTGTCCTGACAGGGCTTCAAAATGATCCCAAGTTATGGTATGTGAGAATGACATGAAATTATATAGATTAGACAAACTACTTTTTGTATGTGGTAATACCAAGAAAGCATGCCCCCTCAATCTTCTGTGTGTGTGTGTGTGTGTGTGTGTGTGTGTATGTGTGATATGTAGTTCCTCAAGTGCATCTCTGTCTTTTTTTTTGAGACAGGGTCTCTCATTGCACCTGGAACTCATGGATTCAGCTACACTCGTTGACCAGCAAGTCCCAGGGATCCTCCTGCCTCTGCCTCCTCAGAGCTGGTACTGCAGGCATGCACCATACTGCACCTGGCTTTCTTACATGGATTCTGGTGACTGGAACTCAGGTTCTCATGCTTGCAAGGCATGTTGACTGATCCATCTCCCTAGTCCCTCCTTTCCATCCTTGAACTGAAATCAGCATTTTTAAAAGAATAATTCTGGGACATATACTTGTTTATATACATGGGCCTTGAAGAAGTTTGCATCGTGTATTAACCTGTGTTACAATTTAAAGAGAGTTAACTAAAATCCACATGAAAAAAGTGTTATGCTACTATAGTCTCTATAATGGGTTTTAGAACATTTAAATGTAGACCAGGGTTAGGGGAAGAGTATGGAAAGGGTATGGCTATATGGGTATGCCAACCTTAGAATTTAATGTAAGATACTGGAAATTGATATTTTGATTGCTTGTATCTCCAAACAATATTTAAAATGTATGTGTTCCATGTTCATTATTTTCCTGATTGGCCTGACAGTTTAATTCTTCTGTTTATATATTATTTTTTCTGTTTATATATTTTTTTAAATTATCCAACACTATTTGAATCACTTAAAATTTCAAGTTCCAAGGGAGGATAAAGTCCTATACAATGTAACTTGAAATGCAATTAGAAAACACTGCTCCACACTTTACAATAAAAAGTCTTCAACTGGGGTAAGCCCAGCTCAAGCAGTGTCCTCTGACAGATGTAGTAAAAAAAAAAAAAAAATCACATATGCATCTCAGTCATTTAAACACAAACACAGTTAAATCACATATACAAATTCTGGGTTTATAGGAGATTTTTTAAAGAGCAAAAACATTCTAACATTCTCAATAAGGCAGGACCTCAAAAAATATTACAATCAAAGATATATAAAACATACACACTATTATATACACTAGTTGTCTAAAAAAAAAACCAACAACAAGAAAAACCATCAAGTAACATACACTTCCTGTTTCCTCTTATTGGAGGAGCCCAGGCAGTCCAATTTTCTGAGTCAGATTTTATGTGCTGGAGGAATTTCAGCCTTATCTCAACCAAGCAGATTAGGTGATCATCTTTCAAAATAACCATATATTTCTAAAAGATGTAAAGTACATTTTGTCACGATTCAAAAATCTACCCACTTCAGCATTCTGATAAAACTTGTTGGAAGCACTGTGATTTTTTTTTAATCAAACTGATACCCTTAATATCAAGTGTGTTGTGACATTTAGCTGATAGGACAGACAGTGCGGGCCAGAAAATGCTTTCTTTCCGTGCTTTTACCTGACGATGGATTATTGGTACTGTGATTTGCAACTTTTAAGATACGATGTAGCAGAGACAGAAGCAGGAGCATTTCTGAAGCAGTGGTGACTCTGGAGGGGGTAAACATCTGGTCACCTGCCAGAAAGCGTGCTGGAAATGAATGCACAAATCTAGCAAGGAAGTGGTTAAAAAGGGATAAATTCCCTGCGTCATTAAACAGGATATCAGCCAAAGATAGGTTGTACCATCTAGAGAAAAAACTGGAAATTGTACATTGGTTCTTCAGGAGTAAACATTATTTCAAAAGCTGGAAACTTCTGGCATGCCCAATAACCCAGCCACGGTCCACACAGCCTGCCCAAGCTGCAGAATCACGCTCCTTTGAAAACTCTGTCTGCTCTGCACACCAGATTGGCTTCCTGCTTTCCTCACCACCCACCCATGCAGCACCATTTAACCTCCAGCACCAACTGTTTGTCACACCCCTGCAGACTAGTGCACTCTGAAAGCCATTCAATTCTAAAGCATTTTCCTTAAACAAGCCAGGACAGGTTAGGGTTAGAAGCAGGAGAATATAAACCCAAGTGGATCTTGATAGCCAGGATCCCTGGATGCTACGCACCCCGAAGCCCCACGGGGCCTGTATAGGAAATTCTGGTGCACTCGGCACATCATAACCAGGTTATCTAGCTGAACTCCTGGTCAACCACTGCTCAACCAGAACACCATGAAAAGAACAGGACCAAGCATTTGAGGTGCAAAAGGCCTTCAACTTTCCTCTACGCAAGTCACTTCAAAGAAACGTGCCCAGCACACTTGTCAGGCTGAAGCACAAAAGGTCTGCAAGCCACTTGGCCCAGAGAGCCGCCTTTTATAAAGAAAATAAACAGTAATTATGAAAAGCCCGCAGTCCTGCGGTATTAACTAGACAGCCAAGACTGCGCTGGGGCTCAACTAATCCAAGCAGTCACTCCCAGCCCCAGACCCTCAGCCTGGGGACAGTCCTCCCCACCTCCCTTCCCCCTCCTGGGACACAGGACAGCGCCCCCTTCTCGCCCCCACACTCCCCCCGCCTTCTTTATGAATCTCCAGCAACTTCGGGCTTTGGCAGCACCATGGTAGCCCAGCCAGAGGCGGGGACACCGCGAAGGCGGCCGCGGGAGGAGAAGGAAAGTTTGAAAAGTCACTTAAAGCACCGCAGGACTGCCCCCACCCCCGGCACCCCCAGCGCCCACCACACGGACAGCAGCCCGGGCTCCACGTGCGAGCCGGCCCTGGAGAAGCGGGAGTTCCCCTAGAAAGAAAATCTTACCCCAGGCGAAAAGTTGCTTGCTGCGGCAAGGTTCCCCCCGCCCCTCGGCTCCTCCCCAGGCGCCCCCAAATCCCCTCTCGGAGTTCGCAAGATGCCACCTGGCCTGGCGCGCGGTCCCCGAGGGCGCGGCGCCCCTCCCCCGTCGGACAGGTCGCGGGGAGCAGGGGGACCGGGAGGCACCGGGGGGCGCCCAGCCCGGCCCCCAGGCTCGGCGCCCGGGCTCACCTCTCTCCTGCTCTTCCGCCTGCAGGCAGATGGGGATGTTCTTCTTCCAGCCCGGCATGGTGTCTACTCCCAGCTCGCGCTCGGGCTCGCTCGCTCGCTGCTCGCCGGCTCCGGGGCTCGCTGCGCCTCCTCGCTCACGCCCTCCGCTGCTCGCCCGGGGGGCTGCTCAGCAGGGCTGGGGCTCCGAGCCGACTCCGCGACACATCCAGGCGACGCCGCGCTCCCCGCCGCTCGCCCTCAACTCGCCGGAGCACCCCCCGGGTGGCGGAGAAGGCGGCGGCCGCGCCGGGCCGCGCCGGGGCCGGGCAGAGCCGGGGGTCTGCCGCGACGGTGGCGCGCTGTGGCAGAGCGCGAGGCCGATGTGGGGACTCGAGCGGCCCGGGGGACCGGAGCAGGCCGGTGCAGGACTGCTGAGCCCCGGAGGTGGGCGCCGGCGGGAGCTCCGGGCTGGCACCGCCTCGCTCCGCTCCTCCTCCTCCTCCCCGGCTTCGGCTTCCCCTTCCTCGTCCCTCCGCCGCCAGCAGGTGGGACTGGGAGCCGCCGCCGCTGCCGCGGCACAAAGCTCCTCTGGGCAGGCGGGACCGACGCTGCGGGCTCCCCGGGACGCCGAGCCTCTCCCCCGAGACGCGCGCCGGGCTGGGCGGGCACGGAGGGGGCGCGCGCGCTCACACCCTGGCTCCCCGGCCGGCGGCCTGCGAAGCGCGCCGGGCCGGCCAGGTACTGAGCCTGGCACCCTGCCGCGGCTGCGGAGCCTAGCCAGCCCCCGCCCGGCAGCCGCTCCCTCCCGGGCCTCCCGCCCCCAGCTCCTGCCGCCGCTCGGGCGGCTTCGGCGACGACCTCGATGAAGCAGGGGGCAGTGTCCTTCCCTCTAGTCCCTCCTTCTCGCCGCTCTCCCCCCTCCCGCCCTGCCCGTCGCCCCCTCCCCCAAGTTGAGACTTGCAGCTCCGGATTCCCTAACTTCGCCCTCAAAATGAGGGCAATGGCAACTTTCGGGATGGGCAGCGCTGGTCCCCAGGGGCGGGGGCGGTGGGAGTGGAGAGCCTCTTTTGTTTTAAAGGATGCAAGGAGACCTTGACTGAGTGAATATTTCATAGCTGCCTTCAAGTATAAGAAGGATTTTATGATCGGGTTTTATGATTAGTTTCTTCCTTTTGTCATAGGCTCGTAGAAAAATCAGTGGAAAAATGAGTAAGCGGGGAAAGGAGACAGCTTTGTACTAGAACCTGGAAGATTCTGTCCAGGCCTGTGTGGGCTCTTGCTTAGGGCTTGAATGGGTCTAGGAGGGAGACATTTGGCAACCGTCTGTCCTGCACAGCGATGACATCCAACTGCTTGGAGCCTGGGGGACTGGCTTCAAAATACCCGTGCCTTCCTCTCCTGTCTGATATGACTTAAAGAATCTGTAGCCCCTGAGACTGTAACTGTTGGTTTATAGTTGTTGGGGACTCTGCCCTGCAGTGTATTTTGGCCTCTGAAAGAATTGAGGCTTCCTCTCCCCAACTGAGGATTCTGGTTCATGGCAATCCCTCCCTGCCCCCCGCCCCGGCGTGATAGTCCTTCCAAAGAAATATCGTAATTATGACAGGATTGCTTATGAGTCCTCTGCCACCCCATAAGCCGTCTGGTCAAGCAGGGGTGTTTGCATCTGCTCTTGCCCCATGTCTGAATGCTAGCTGTCATTGCAGAACTGCAACTGCACAGCTACAGAAGAGGGTAGTTATCTCTCTTAAGGAAAAGGAAGACTCAGGGCCAGGAGCTTCAAGGGTAGAGAACTGAAGGGCACAGTAAGAGCAGAGTCGCTCCATCCCAGGGGGTTTTCAGTAGAAATCGCATCTGAGCTTGCTCAAACCTTCTTTCCAGATTCTGTCCAGAAAACAGAATGGTCTACCTGTCACCTTTAAGTGGCCCATCCTCCATCCTGAAATAAACAAGAGTCTGGGATAACACTGATCTAGCCCTAAGTTTATTTCAAGGTCTAATTTTATTAACTTTATGTAAAGGAAGGAATATGTTATTGATTTCCCAAATAAAGCCCATCCAACCATAACCAAGCTGGCTATGTGTATAGGCAAACAGCCTTTGACAATACAGAAATCACTACAACAATTTTATAGCACTTTATGTCATATTGTAGTTGTATGCAATTATTCTACAAGTATAATTCTGGAAGCCCTACCCAATAAGCATCTGATATGGACTGTATCTCACTTACATGGCTATATCACAATCAGTGGTATGAGTGTCCCATCAAGATAAGTGACAGGGTTGATAGAAATCGTGCCTGTTGATTCTATTTTAATTCAGATAGACAAAATTCCTACTGTGTGTCTAAAAGCTGGGGATGCAGCAAGAAAAATTTAATCTAGTGGTAAAAGATCATTTGCACATAGGATCAGGTATTATATTATGGATTGTACAACTGCCTAGCAAAGAAACAAAACATGGATTCCTTATCTTCTCTGACAGAGTACTTATTGCTCACATATTTATCAGCTAAGTCCTCATCTGCGTCAGGCTGGCTTACTGCTTCCCTCTTTGTACCTACAGTGCCAAAGGAAGTATGGTCAGTCGATGACGATCAATAGCGATGGTTTTTAACCTCACCTTGGCACTTCTTGGAGAAAAAAAAAAAAGCCCTTCATGAATCCTTTTCTTGATACTATTCAGATCACTTAACAATAAATATCACAAAAAGAACAAGATCATTTAAAGTTGAGTCAGTCCCATTGTCTGAAGTCACCTTATATTCAAAGCACTATATATAAAAATGTATTCCAAGGAAATTGTAGCATTGCCTAGACCTTTATGAAAACGGTGTCTAGCAGCTAGGTGGATATAAGACATATTCTTTCTTTTCTTTACTAAATTTGAAAATCAATGCCAACTGAAGAAGTCCCCTCTAACTGCAGCCATCGTTCCGATATATAATCTCTTCTATCACAAATTTGTGGAACTTCTTCGAACATAAGTTCTCTAAAACATGAATGGTTTTATAGCCTGACTTTGCAGGATTCAAATTTTAATTGGTTTCACTTTAACCGAGCCACACAGATCATGGGACATATTGCTAAAGATAGACTTGTTTGATCTCCTTTTCTACAGTTTTCAAAATAAAAGGAAAAGAAGGTTAATTTCTTATCACTAGCGCCTCCCTCACCTGGTAAGAAAGAAAAATTCTGTAAGCTAAAAGCCTTAATTTTATTTTTTGATCATCTCTTTCAAGTCTGTGTGGACAGATACAGCTAGCGCTTAGTCATTTAAAGAACTGAAAATGTGTGCACTAGAGAGAGGGGAGTCCCTGTCATTGCCTTGGTACTCTGACACCTGAGCCATCTGACCCCTGTTCACAAAGCCTGCATGCCAATGGTGGTATGATTTATTGGAACTATGTTTCAGGGGTTCAAGAAGTCCCCCAGCAGAGGCAAAATCCCAGCTGTTATTCTGGATTTGCTCCAAGGCCTTAAAGCATCCGCTATGTGTTTGTTTGTTTCTTTTAATTGTGTATTTTACTCTTCATGAAAATACCCACTGCATACCAAGCAAACAGCTGAAAGTTCAAGTCGTGTTACCAAAAGCCAGCTCTTGCTTGCTATTCCATGTGGTGAATTTGAAAACTCTTTTAGCACCTGATGTACACTCCTAGTGAGTACCCATGAGGTCTTTTAGATGTTGCTAACTCACTTTTACCTGCAAAATCCTCTTTGAACATTTGAAATGAAAAGAGAAGCTTCTTGGATAGTGTGTCTTCTTGTGGGAAAAAAGTAGGCAGCAGAAAGCAAACAGAATGAGCACATGTTAATATTTATTTAAAATCTTGAGTGAAGAAAAGGCGACAGAAGAAAGGAGTAGAAATTCCAATATAATTTAAGTAAATCACATGGGAAAGTAAAAAGAATGTTTACTTAAAATATATATCATAATGTTGGGTGCTGGAAAGATGGCTCAGCGGTTGAGAGCACTGGCTGCTCTTGCAGAGGACCTGGGTTCGATTCCCAGCACCACATGGCAACTAACAACCGTCTATAACTCCAGTTCCAGGGGAATTCAGTACCCTCTTCTAACTTCCACGGACATTACACACATGCAGGCAATACACTCATATATGCAAAAATTTTAAAAATTATATATATATATATATATATTTACCATAATGTGTTGTAAAATAACAATATGGGCACAGCAGTACCGGCCAAAGTTGGTTAATTTTGTATGTCAACTTGATTGGGCCACCAGACACCCAGATCTTTGGTCAAATATTTTCAGGACTAATTCACATTCCCACCATCAATATAAGGATTCTTTTCCTCCAGTCCTCATTAGCTTTCACTTTTGTTTGTTTTCTCAGTGGTGGCCATTTTGAATGAGGTGAAATGGGCTCTCACTATAGTTCCAATTTGCTTTTCCCAGGTAACTAAAGACGGTGTGTACTTGTTCATGTATTTATTGGCCATTTGTACTTCCTTTGAAAAGTGCTTCTTGCTCAGTTTGTGTACCCACTTACTACACATTAATCCAGCCAGTATGTAAATGAGTATGAAGTTTTCTCTAAAAGAAAATATATACACATACAAAACATAACATATGCCACTCCTGGGTATAATCCTAAAGGAAACAAACTCAGCATACTGCAATAGCCAAGATATGGAATCAGCTTCTGTGTCTGCCAGCAAATGAATGAATTTAAAAAATGGAGAAACATTAAAACTATATATGTGTATTACTTGATCAAAAAGAAATCATGTCATTTGCAAGATGGAACTGAAAATCACCATGTTAAGTTAAATAAGCCAGACTAGAAAGATGGAATCGGATGTGTTCTCCCATATGTGAATCTAGAGAAAAAATAAATGGCAGAGAAGAAGAGAAAGGGAAGAGAAACTGGATTAAAGGAAGGGGAGTGGGAGATCATGCTACATGCATATATGAAATTATCCCAATGAAATTCATTATTCTATATAAATAATACACACCAATAAAAAAAACATTATTTGGGATGTGTCTAAGAGGATGTTTAGGGAAGGAACAAACTTTTAAATTAGTAGAGTGACCAGGCATGGTAGTGCACGCTTTTGATCCTAGCACTCAGAGGCAGAGGCAGTGGATTTCTGTGAGACTGAGGCCAGCCTGGTCTCTGGAGCAAGTTCCAGTCCAGCTGTGGCTACAGGGAGATCCTGTCTAAAAAAAATTAGTAGAGTGAATAAAGCAGGCTCTCTCCCAAGATGGGGGGACCCCATCCAATATGTTGAAGGCCTGCTTAGAACAAAAGGCTGACCCTAGGTGAGAGCAACTTTCTCCCACTTGGCTGCCATGGAACAGAGCCCTGTACTTCTTCCTGTATTTAGAGATGAGCTGAAACCATCATTTCCTGGGTCCCAAACTTATTGTCTTCAGACTGAGGCTGCACTTGTCTCTTTGGTTCTCAGAACTTTGGACTCAGATTTAAATGTGTCAAGTCTCCTGGGTCTCCAGTTTACCAACAGAGATTGAAGCTCATCAGCCTTCATAATGATGTGTGAGCCAGTTCCTCTAAATAAGTCTCTTTGTGTGCTTCTCTGGAAAATTCTAACATAGAGACCTATATTCAGTTTCTGGTTCTACCACATTCTATCCCTGTGTGCTTTCCCAAGTCTAACACTGTGTTTTCCTGTGTCTGAAATATAAAACCTACATGGCCGTGTTATGGGAAGGAGTAAATGAGCTAATCTAGGTAAGATGCTTAGTACAGTTCCCAATCAGAAATAATTATGGCTGGGAAATATAAATACTTTGGTTTTAAAAAATGATGCAGAAAAGGTTAGTGGGCTTCTAAAATTACAAGAAATCCCAACAACTGAATGAAAAAAAATTGTGTGTCAATGATCATACACATACAGAGTAATAAAAAATCCATAGCTTTGATAAAACTTGTAAAAGAATACTAAGTTCTAAGAGAGAATAAGGATTCCTCATGTGTAGAAAGAAGACTCCATCATGTATAACTTTCAGGTTGGCTAAAGAAAAGACAGGATTAATGGCAAAGAACTTTGCCTTCCTGTTTGAGCCTTTGGATTACTTATACCTAAATTCTCCACCCTCTCTTTCCCTTTGCATTCAAAATTTTCACAAAGTCATCTGTACTGCTGACAACCAAGTTTTCAACTCTGATTCACACCTAACCTAACTTCAACTTCCCTGTACAAGCATTATCATCGTTGCAGGCCCCTAGGGCAGAAACAGAAAGAACATCTTGACTCAGTCCTAAATCCCCAATTGGTTACCAAATGGTTTCACATTTACCTTTGGAATAATTCTAGAATCTCTTTCCTTTTTCATGACATTGTCCTGATCCTGATCCATGCCTTTATTACCTGCTACCTGGATAATCCCAACAGCCTTACCCAGGTTCACTGATTCTGTCCACCAGTACCAACCTTATTTCTTGCTTTCTGCCTCAATTGTTCCCCACATATATATGCCTGCTCCTCCTCCTTTCCTTCCTTCCCTCAGCTACCCCAAACCCCCTTAAATATCCTCCACCGTGGCTACTCCCATTCCTTAAATATAACATGTGCTTCTATACACCATACTTCATTGAAACTAAGAGTTTGAGTGCCTGGGGCTAAGAGAAATTGCCTTACAACTAATATGTGCTGGAGTCAGAGTTTTAACCCAGGCGTGTTGAGCTCTTCAGTTCATTATCTTTTTAAAAATTTTATTTATTTGTTTGTTTATTTATTTATTTATTTATTTAATGTTTATGAGTTGTGTATCTGCATGTGTATGTACTGTAAGTGCACCCATGTCATGCAGTGCCCACAGAGGACAGAAGAGAGTGTCAGATACCCTGGATCCTGGAACTGGAATGATGGACAGTTGTTAGCCACCATGTGGGTGCTGGGATTCTAACCCAGGCCTTCTGCAAGAACAGCCAGTGCTCTTAACCAATGAGCCATCTCTCCGGCCCCAAGTTTATTACCTTTCTATCCCAAGTTGATTGTATTTCTAGCCAACAAACTTATTCTGACTCTTCTATAGATCATCACTTCCCCCGTTTTCTTAATCCCTATATTACCATATCTTTGTTTATACAGATATGATTTATCCCACTGTACTGAAGTATGCATTAATCAAGATGAATTCTGAAGTCATATGATCTAGATTCCAAATCCTGGTTCTCCATCCAAGAGATCTTTTGCTTCTCTCTACTTTTGTTTCCATTTCTATAAAGTCTGAGTAATCATAGGTGTGATGTCATATCAGTATTGAGCAAATTAAATGAATCACTACATGCAAGCATTTAGACCTGGATCTGATACATAGAGTCTGATGCATTTTGCATTTGCTGTTTTTAACTTTTTTAAATTTATTTTTATTTTATGTGTATGAGTCTTATACCTGCATGTATGTAAGTGCACCTTTGTCATACAGCACCTGTGGAGACCAGAATGGGGTGTCAGATCCCCTGGAACTGGAGTTATGGATGGTTGTTAACTGTAATGAGGGTCCTGGAAATTGAACCAGATCCTCTGCAAGAGTAGCCAGTGCTCTTAACTGCTGAGCCATCAGCACCCCCATATTGTTTATTTGTTTTGCTGATCAACTTTTTTGCTGGTATCACCCATTGTCCCTTATGAATAGTGTGTGCCCAATGAGTGTTTGCTAAGAAGATGAGACAGTTTTCATTCCCTACAAAGATCTCCAGTGTGATCTGGAAGATTTATCCATAAATGTACCTGTGAAGGAAATTTCATCTGTTTCAAAAATTAAAAAGCCTATCAGTATTTCTAAAAGAAAGCTTTTCGGTTCAAATGGAGAGCAGTAACTGTGTTATGAGGAAGGTGATCATAGCAGTGATGAGCAAGAGCGAAAACTGATAACAAATAGAAGACTGGACAAAAGTAAGCATTTCATCAGAAAGTTAAATAGGTGATTCCAGCCTTCCTGACCAAAAACAAGAAGAAAATCTACTCGTGGATTTAGGTTTAGTCCCTTGAGTGTCTGAAAATTAGAGCAGTAAGGTGATACTTACTTCAGAGAGAAGTAAGGTAGAAAACTAAAGAAAGAAACACAATGTAAGTATTTGGGCAAGAAGTAAGGTCTAACTTGTACATACTGTTGATAAGTAGCAAAAACTGCTATTTAGAAAACCCTCTGTGCATACTCAGTTTAGCAGTTCATGTACACATTGACACAATCATTGTGGGAAGTAACCAGGCAATAAATAAGAGCTGTCAACTATGTATCATTTTACCCACTTTGGCCACAATTGGAATTATCTCCTAAAGAAAGAATCAAAGATATAGACAAGAGTTTATATTCCAAGATGTTTATTATATCTTTTGCTATAATAACAAGAAGATACAGAGGCTCAAAATGTCCAATGATGTGGAATTGTTTACATAAAATATATTTATTTTTGTAAGCTAAGCCTCACAAATTTAAAAGACAGCAGTAAGTTCTCATGATATAAAACTGAGCAAGAAGAGGTTACATGCATTGTAGATGCTTCCTAGATTCTGAAATGCTGAATTCTGAATATATTTACATGTCTGATATCAGAGGGAATCGTGAATCATGCACTTTCATTGTAGGCGTGTCTATATTAAGACTTTCAGGTAACAGACATTAACCTGAAGACAAGTTCTGCAGAGACTAACAAGACAGTCTTTCAAGACTTACTGTCACTGGTACCCAGGCTGAGAGAAGTTATTGTGTGCAAGACCACAGCCATCAAAAAGGCTGAATCATACAGTGAATCATAGTGTGAATGTGAAAAAGTTTTAATACTATTTATCTAACTAATCTGTTAGATTTTATTTATGTAAGTTCAAGATACTTGATTAAAAAAAACTCTAAAGAATTATTTTCTTTTCTTTCCTTTTTAATTTTAAAAATTATTGTGTGTGTGTGTGTGTGTGTGTGTGTGTGCGTATGCGCGCGTGCCTGTGTGTGTATATTTACAAAAGTCAGTTTCAGGGGTTCTGGGGAAACTCAGGTTGCCAGGTTTGTGCCAACGCACCTTTACTCCTGAGCCATCTCATCAGCCCCTTGATTTTTTAAGACAAGGTATCACTATGTATCCAATAAGACAGTGAGACAGGTCTGGAACTCTCTATGTATCTTAGGCTGGCTTTCATGATCCCTCCTGCTTCAGCCTCCCAATTTCTGGGATTACAGATGTGTATTGCCAAACCTTCTTCCCTTCTTTATAAGCATAACATAGTGATGTTTACCAACACATATGACTTTTTACATTAACAAGAAGCAAAATATATAAAGGAAACAATTTTATATGTTAAGAGAAATACCAAAACATGTTCTTTCTGGCTGTTAGAATTGTTTTATTATTCTCTTATCAAGCATTTTTACATTTTCAATTTTTGTTTCAAAAAATGCAGTTGCTTAATGATGGAGATTTGTTTTGAGAAAAACATCATTAGTTGATTTTGTTGTGCAAGCATCAGCAAAAATTTACACAAACCTAGATGGGATAGTCTGATAAACACTTAGGAAGTATGTATGCGTGTGTGCGTGTGTGTGTGTGTGTGTGTGTGTGTGTGTGTGTGTGTGTGTGTGTTAGCCTATTGTTCCTAGGATGAACCAAACAGAAGCTTAAATCAAAGCCAGGAGAGAATGCTGCAATAAAGAGACTCAGTAAGTCAGGGACATCAGAGGCTGTGGTCTGCACAACACAGCATACTGTTTTCTTTTATGCAAGTATGGGGGAGCACTCTCAAATAACAAAGAGGAATGTGGATGTAACTCAGTGACAGAGCACTTGCCTAGCATAGCATGCAAGAGGACCTGGGTTTGGTCCCCAGTGCTGAAAGAAAGAAAACAATACAAAGTAAAGTGCGGTAAGAACATATATCAGTCAACAGTCATTATTGTATTATCAAGTGTGATGTACTGCCCTTGATTATCTATAATATGATTTTATATGGCTGGCAGCACAGTAGGTTTGTTAACAGCAGCATCACCACAGACAGAAATTGGGCTACCATCTTTCAATGGCTACAGTATGATGATGTGAAAGGAACATTTTACCTCCATTATAATCCTACTGGATCATCCCTGTCCTTGATGCAGAATGTAGTTGACTGAAACATTGCTACGTAATTCATGGCTCTATCATATTTTAAAGGAATAACATTTTAGTTAGTTTTTTAATAGGGAGAACAAAGTATTTGAGGTTGTTTTCAAGCTACTCTGAAATTGGTGTGTCTCTCAGCAGCTTTTCAGTAAGAAGGCTAAGAAATTGAAACAGAAACATTTGAGTTTCATTATTCTGCCAACATAGCCATTAACAAACGATATGCTTTTCTAGAATTTTCCTTTCTGGTTGTGTAGAAATACCCAATAATGTTCCATTGAGAACTTCAAAGTAACAGTGAGTGAACATCTGGAATGAAACATGTAGATTATATCCTAAATACAGGGAGTCTCAGCAAAGAGCATGCACAAAGCATTTTGTGAAGACAAATCTATTTTCCCTTTAACTTGTCACTAAGCTATGTTCATTTCCACACTGTCTGTGAGGCTCTGACCAGCCAATCTATTGAAATCCCCAGGAACACAAACCTTAGATCAGTGTCTGTCTGATGTAGCAAAAGATTTTTTTTAATCCCTTGAGGATTTGTAAGCTTATTTATTTTTACAACCTGCAAAATTCAGTCTCGGCCATGAACACAAAGTGCTTGACACATACGTGTTATGCACATATGAACATTTGTTTATATTCTCTTTGACGTCTTGAAATCTGTTCAGTGAGCTTTTTTATTCCTTATTATATATGATGTTTCATTAAGATCCATGGAGAGAGTCATTCCTAGTTTGTATTTACATTATTTAAGCACTACAAGTGATAGTTGCCTTAGTTATGTAAATGGAAAATAACAAGATTTATGATGTGATTTTTCTTTCTTGCACTTGGTGACTTAGTTGCCTCTTGATTTTTATGTATGGCCTGAATGATAATCAGCCTTTTCATTTACCCACCCACACAGTCATCTGATCTTTAGCTATGGCTGGAAATGAAGGAGAAATAGCTGCATTCATTTCAGAACAACAGTAGGAAGCCTAGACACCATGAGGTAGGTCAGCCTGTGTGAGGAACCAGCAACTCGCTTTCTGTATGGGAAGATATCCAGGGCATGCCACAGAAGCTGCCCTAGCACTGCTCTTTGCAGGCACCTCTGTGGGAGATCAGAAAAGACCTATACCACTGGAACCAAGGCCTATAAATGATTAACAGGCAGACAATGGAATGATTCAAAATTGTGAGAAACAGCAGACTAGATGAACATGAAGAAGATGCAATTATCAGCAGCCACCTTGGTACTGAACAGGAAATCAGACCAAACGGCAGATTCGCCTGTTTAAGATCTCTATGTGAGAGAAAGTGCCTTTCCTTATGGACTGTGGAAAGAGAAGATTGTAATCAAGTTAAAGAAGATTTAAGATAACTTCCTCCTATTCATGGTCATTAATAAATTCTTATGTTATAACCCATGTGAAAAAACAAAACAGAAATTCTGAAACAAAGTAAAACAAAACAAAACAACAACAAAACCCTATACAGGTCTTGAATGAACCAAACAAGCTCTTTGAGGCCTCAGGTTTTATCAAACAAGAGGCGCTACTAAACTTTTATTTCAGCAAAGTATAGTCCATATTCAACTTAAGGAAACAGAGCATCCTACTTATCTACCTATAATTTAAATCTATTTTTACCTCAGTTTACAATCCCAACTATCCAGCATTTAGGTCTTAGTCATATTCAGAAGAATCTGAAATAAATTTGACTTTGAAGCTGCCTGTAGCCTTCTCACACTCAGTCTTCTCAGCTTCTTTTGCATCTCTTCTTTCTTCCCAAGCCTACCACGTGGTCACTTCAAGATACAGACCTTCCAGCCTCCTCCCCACATCCCTAACCTGTACCTGCTCCAGATGGATAATCTCTGCTTTCTAAGGATAGTTAACGAATAGGACACTAACGTGTACTAAGGATCTGTTTGTTCCTGGTGAAAGGATGTTAATTTCTGTCGTCTGAGACCTTCTGAGACTTTTTTTTTTTTTTTGATCTTTTAACAAACTTCCCATCTCAAAGAGGTGGCATTGGCAGAGAGGGTTTTAGATAAGATGTTAGACCCATGGGTGGAAACAACGACTTTATTGTTATTCCTCAAACCCCAACGTGCGGGAGTGGTGTTGGGATGGTGGTACTTTTGAGTATAATGAAGATTTGGGAACAGTTCTGTTGAGAGATGCTGTGGATTCAGGATTACGTTAAACTCAAGAAAAATGTAGTGTCAAGTGCCTTGCAAATCTGTGTCTATAATAAAGGTTAAAACACGTGAACCCTCTTTTTAATTAGTCTATATTTTATCTTTTCTACTTTTTTTACAGTGGTAAAAGACAGACTTCTGGGCACTAAACTGCTGTTGTATGGAGGCTAAATGTCTGAAAAATTCATTAAAATAGTACTCTAATTTTGACAGAGTTGAACTACTGAGAAAATTAATTGATTGTTTCTCATTTGAGCTTTGGAAAAGTCATTAAAGTTTTTATGGCTTATGGAAAATTGAGAATTGAAGTATGCTCAAATCAATGTGTTATCTGATATACAGAGAAAATGGCACTTCGGATGAAAGAAAGCATAAACAATTCCTCTGAGCTTTTCCTTTTTCTCCTGATTTGACAGGCATATTTACATAGAGCTTCTATATTTACTTGCATTCAGAAGTCCTTAGTCAGTCATTTCATTGTGATGTTCGCTATGAGGACAGAATAATGAGGTATGAGAGATGAGCCAGTGCATATTAGACTCTATTCTTCACTGAGGATTAAAAAAAACATTGAGGACATAATCCAGAATACTGGAAATATTCAGGTAGGCCTATATATTTTGAAACAACCTTCAGCAAGAAAGTTACGGTTGATCTAACATGTTAGGTGCCAAGGGCAAGGACAATAATTTATATGTTCTATATTGAAGGTACACGAGGGAGAAAATCATGGAGCCTTGTGCCAACAATGAGCAATGATTTGGGTACTAGCTGATGCCACCAGCAGGGCTTCTCGGCCCATTTTGAATCTCACATCAAACAGCACTAAGAACAGCAGAGAAAGGAGTCAGAGATCATCACGTAGTTTTGTTTTTATTTCTCTTCTCCTCATGTCGTCTCTGACTCTGTCTGCTACTCATTAATGATCCTGGGGGAATTTGATCTGATTTAGGTTTTGCAGACACCAAATGGACTGGGACCTTAAGGACAGGGAGAAATTTGAATTTTCTGTTGTGAATACTCATTGCTGTTTCCAAACTCCTCCACTTTTAGTGTGACCCTTTCCTTCTTTAGTAGGGAAGAGCACTTCCAGTTCATCACCCTCTTACACAGTCCTGGCCCTTACACTGGCCTGTGCGGTCATGGGAGTGAAGGTAGGCTAGTGGTGAGAGATTTGCTACACAAGTCCTATCTAAGAACTAGCCTTACAGGTGACAGATGGGT
Source organism: Nannospalax galili (assembly GCF_000622305.1). Lineage (NCBI taxonomy): Eukaryota > Metazoa > Chordata > Mammalia > Rodentia > Spalacidae > Nannospalax > Nannospalax galili. The sequence continues at coordinate 548,164 of NW_008349529.1, forward strand.
GACCTTGGTTCTCGTCGGCATCTACAAATTGGATGGTTGTCTAGGCAGAATTTACTCTAGAGCAGGTATTTCTGAAATCATTGGGGACAAGAGTTCACTATTCAAGCTAGTATTTGATATCTGTCACGTGCAGTTTTCACTTGCATATATTTTCATATTTATACAATTAAGTTAATCATTGTTTTCTCTATTAGGAAATTAACTGTGCTAAAGGAACATGCCGTGAATAGAGAACCTTTAAATCTCCTTCATAAATTGTGTCTTACTGAAAAATTAAATAAATTACACATTAGACTTCTTTGTTTTAGCAGCTTTGTTATCCAAGTCTGTCAAAAACTCACGAATTTATTATGAAACAAGTGTTCACCCCAACTAAGGCAGGGTGCCAGTTTGTCTTACAGTTGTCAGCCTGGTGTGGAGTCCTTTCCCTTGACTACACCGCCAACTTCTGAATGACTAATTCCTGCCTTCTCCCACAGTCAATTTATCCTATTATATGTTCCTTGATAGGCATCTCTGAACATGTTCTAACAACTTGTTAGAGGAAGGCTTTGAGTTGAAATGGAAGACTAGCATTTTTACCGCTTCAGTGGTTGCTCATAAGAAGACAATTTATTAATCTATATCTATTAAACCAAGAACAGAACTTTTTGTTCATGATTATACTGCAACTATAGATTTACTGAGACATCAAAAGGAAGGAATAAAAAGGGCATTTTCAAAAGATTCACTAAACCATATATTCTTTAAAGGGGAAAAAGTTAACTAAGTACAGATCGGTATCAGGAGATTTAAGTGTTATTATGGCTTTTCTACCTCATCTGTGCATTGATTCACAATTATTTGATATAAGTACCTAGCAGTCATCTTTCTGGACAGTATTTTTTTCTGCTTCTAAATTTAATCCTCCATTCTGTAAGACTACTGTGGTATTGCTGTGCATTCTACTTCTGAGATTACTTTTCTTTATTTGAGCGAGAGACAGAGAGAGAAAGAGAGAGGTCTTCAGGAAGCTCTCATTAAAACAGGCCTGAGATATACAACTCATGGTCTTTTAAGCACATAGTCAGAGATTGGTTAATTGAATCTTAACCAACTAACAACCAGCTTGCAAATAAAACTGGCCAGGAGATCGTAGGAATAAGAAGTGGAGTTTTTCTTAAGAAAGACAGTAAAGGGATAGGAGGGAAGCAGAAAGACACACACTAACCAGGAAAGGAAGAACCAGCTAGTACAGAGAGGGTTCTTCACCTCATTTTCCACAATTCAGCTGATGCTACTGATGCTCAACAGATTTTAAATGTTTTTCTAATATATTTTTATTGAATTTTGTCGGCTTCATACAATATGTTTAATCATATTTAAGGGCCTCTTCCCTATCTTCACCCCCCATAGCCTGCCCACAGGACTTCATGCATTTTGTCATATATATGTTAAGGCCTAGCAGTCAAGTTTGTGTGCCTCAATGTTCCTCTGTGTAGATCATCCACTGGAGCCTGTAAAGAAAGAAGATCAGCTCTCCCTCACCCAGCTGCGGCCTCGTGTCCGTTTCTCCAGTTCTACACTGGTTTTTGTCTGTTTGAGTTTGCATGGATCTTATGTATGCTGCCACCATTATTGTAAGTCCATATGAGCAAGGTCCCAAGAGCCTGTAAGACCCCATCTCCTGGGGCTGGAGAGATGGCTCAGCGGTTAAGAGCACTGACTGCTCTTGCAGAGGGCCTGGGTTCAATTCCCAGCACCCACATGGTGGTTACAAACCGTTCTTACCTCCAGCTCCAGGGGAATCCGAAGCTCTCTTTTGACCTCCGTGGCATTGCACGACATGGCCGCACTCACATACAGGCAGGCAATACATTCACACACACAAAATTTTTAAAAAATGAAATAAAATATTTTTTAGAAAAAGAACACTGACTGTTCTTGCAGAAGACCCGGGTTTGAATCCCAGCACCCACATGACAGCTAATAACTGTCCGTAACTCCAGTTCCAGGGAATCTGACAGCCTCTTCTGACCTCCATAGGCAGTACACGACACAGGTACACCTACCTATGTGCAGGCAATACATGCATACACATAAAATAATAAATAAAATTTAGAAAAGAGACTATTTCCTTATGGCCATGCACCTCCTCCCCTGGCTCTTACAATCTTTCTGCCCCCTCTTCCACAATGGTCCCTGAGCCCTGGGTGGGTGACATTTAATATAGGAGTCTTGTCCAGGGACCCACGCTCTGCAGTCTCTTGTGTTCATCACCCTTTGTTGCACGAGGAAGCTTCACTGATGAGTCGAGTTTCTGGGAATTTAACTCAGGTCCTAACGTGTCAAGCAGTTCACCTACTTGGCTCAGGACATTTTTTTTCCCCCACAACTAATGTCAGCTTGGACAAAGTTCTCTGCTAAAATGGCCTTAATGGAAATGGGCGCTACCTTGGGGTGCTTTAGCCCTGCCATCATCAATAACCTGGAGAACACAGGCAGCAGGGACAACTGTGGCCAGGTCAGTTCTCATCAGCCTTTCACCATGTGGTACACAGGAGAGGAAGAGATGAGCGGCTCAAAGGGTCCAGGAGGTAGTGGGTCCACAACAGAGTCAGCAGCACCAGCACTGTGCCTTGGTGCATCAGGTATGCTGAACACAAGCAATCAGGATCCTAACCACCTGAAGACAAGCTCTGTCCTGTTCTTGGTAGAAAATGTCAACTTCATCCCCGTCAGAGAAACAGATGGGAGAAGGGTCCATGTCTGCACTCCTGGTCATTCTAGAGCAGACCTGGCCACTAGGCTGCTGACCTATGAACTGAAATAACCCCGATCATGTTCTGGCCTGACTTTACTGCCAGAGCCTATGAGCCAAAAAACAAAGAAAAAGGCGGACTCTCAGGGTTCCCTGGCTTGCTTCCATCTCATAG
>NW_008349529.1:551564-558393 GCF_000622305.1 Nannospalax galili
CACAGAACCAATGACAACGAAACCAGAAATGGTGGCTGAGCGGAAACCCACTCTTCGAACTTCCTAATTTTACTTTTCTCGATGCACGGACTGGTAGGAAGCCCTATTCTTTTCTTCCCCTTCCTTTCTTTCCTCCTTCTTCTTTCTTTTTTGAAACTGTGTACATGTGTATGTGTGAGTGCGTGAGTGCACATAGGTGTAGAGGAGAGATCAACCTCGGGTGTTGTCCTAGTTTGTTTCTCCATTGCTGTGACAAAACACTCTGACCAAAACCAACTTGGAGAGGAAAGGGTTTATTTGTCTTACATCTGGGTCACCGTTCATCAGGGATCCCAAGTTAGGAACTCAGGGCAGGAATCTGGAGGCAGGAGCTGGAGCATAGGCCATGGAGGAAGGCTGCTTACTGGCTTGCTCCCCTGGTCCCTGCTCAGCCTGCCTTCTTATGCGACATAGGCCCACCTGCCCAGGGGTGGCACCACCCACAGTGAGCTGGGCCCTCTCACATCAGTCAACGATCAAAAAGGTGCCCCATGGACACGGCCACAGGCCAGTCCAATGAAGGAAATTCCCCACTTGAGGCTCCCTCAACCCAGGTGTGTCAGGTTGACACTAAAGCTATCCAGGACAGGTGTCATTCCTCAGGTGTTGTCCACCTTGTTTTATTGAAATAAAGTCTTTTACTGACCTTGAATTTCCTGGATAGGCTAGGCTGTCTGGCCAGTGAGCCCCAGGAATCCATCTGTCCCTACCTCTTCAGCACTGGGATTGCAGGTACACACCACCACCCCTGGCTCCTTTTGCAACTGTTTGGGAGAATAGAACTTATGTCCCCAAACTTTCAAGAGAAAGGTTTTACTAACTGAGCTGTCATCTTAGCCTGTTTTCATCTCCCTAGTGAGTCACCTGATAAACTGTATTGACAGTGCAAGTAGCCCACCCTGAAAGGCCTGGATACAGGTCCACGCTTTGTGCAATAGCTAAACAACCATTGCTACACAGAGACGAAAAAGCTCAGCCAAACAGGGAGAAAGTGATTATGCCAATCCCCGTGTTCTACCCCTATGAGATGTAAAAGTGTTTATAGCTATATTCTCAATGCTAATACATACTAGGGGAAAGAGGTCTTCCAGGACTTACTGATATCTGGGAATTGCGTTCATAGCCCTACCCCAACATGAGAGGAAAGAAGGCAGCAATAGAGATAGCGCTGACCTAGACTTGCTCCTGTGGGACAATTTCTTTTTTTCCAAAATGAGTGCTAGAATTAGCTGCCTCTCAGAAGCACCACCTGGGAGTTGTTTATTTCATGGTTCAAAAGTTTGTATACTGGGCTTTTGTCCTGATCATGATCTAAAACTCAATTTTACTTTGCAATGAACAAATCTAGCTTGATTTTCTTTTAAATGGCTGGGGCTGTGCTGCAAGAGGTCAAAAATGACCACAGCACTGAGCCTTGGGGAAGCACAGTTACTCTTCTTTGGAATGGTTAACCTTATCTCTGTTTTAAAGCAACCTCCTAGGACACACGCACACATGTGCGCGCACACACACACACTCCATCACCACCCCACCATCACAGTCAACACTCTATCCATGTGCATATTATGCTTCCAGACAAAAAAGTAGAAGAGATGACCAATTGAACAATTAGGAGTGCTTATCTAAAGCAGATCAGTTAACTTTTCTACATTTGCTTTACTTTGGCAAAGAGTGTAACAATCTTTACCAAGAGTAAACAGTTTCAAAAGAATGCTAGCTCCTTTTGTTAGGACACCACAGGGAGGGGTTTGTGTGGTTGCAGAATAACTCCAGTTTTCAGAGATATGACTGCAATTGTAAAATATTTGCTAGCTTGCTGATGATACCTACATAACTGTTTTGTGGTAATATCTTCTAGGCTGATGATGTAGTTCAGTTGATAGGTTCTTTCCACAAGCACAAAGGCCTGGGTTGGATGTAAAGTGCTGCATAAACCCAGGTGTGGTGGTGATTCTTGTAAAATCAGCACACGGAAGATGAAGGCAGGAGGATTAGAAGTTCAAATTGTTCATTGGATTAATGAACTGAAGGTCAACCTGGGCTACACAGGTCCTGTTTCAAAAATTATACATATTTCTCTTTTATTATTTTTATTTGTGTTGCCTGCGTGTATCTAAGTGTGCCCATGTCCTACAATGCCTGTGGAGGTCAGAAGAGGCCTTTAGGTCTCCTGAAACTGGAGTTATAGATGGTTGTTAGCAACCATATGGGTGCTGGGAACTGAACCAGGGTCCTCTGCAAGAGCGGCCAGTGCTCTTAACCCCTGAGCCATCTCTAGCCCTCAAAATTATAAATATTTCTATATAAATAGGTCACATTATTTAGATGTGAAAACAACTTCAAAATTGTTATCTATTGAGGTACAGCATTCCGATGAGACACTTAAAAGACATTATTCATACTAAGGACAATGAGACATTCAGAATTTGAATCTTAGTGCTGTTTGACTAGAACATTCAATATTTGTGACTTAGTCTTCTAACACACAGTGCAAGGACGTACCATCTGGTCTGGGTAAGCCCACCTACACAGGATATTATAATTATATTATTTAACTCTTGTAAGGGCAAAGAAGGTCGTAAGAACAAATTAAGGGGAGCGATTGAGAGATGGCTGTCTTTAAAGTTCTTGTCTTGCAAGCATGAGGACCCGAGTTCAGTCCCCCAAACCTATGTAATAAGAGTCAAGCATATGGGTGTGGGCTTGTACTCATAGTGCTGGGAAGGCAGAGACAAGAGAATCTTGGGCATGATGGACAGTCAGCTTGGCCAATCTGAAAAGTTCCAGGCCAGTTGGAAACCTTGTTTCAAAAACAATAAAGGTAGATAGCACCTGGAGAGTAATACCCACATTGTCCTCTGGCCTCTGTATGCATGTGTGCACACACGTGCACATACACCCACATACAAATGTGCCCATGCACACAAATGTGCACCCATATACATTGCACAAAATATCCAAAAAGAAAAAATTTGAGGCAGAGAATGATTATAGAATTAGGTTATAGATAATTGATTAATAATTATAGAATTCAGTTCTCAAAATACTACTACAATAATTATATTTTTATAATTATTCTTCTACCTGAGAAAGAACACACATGTATACACACAGACACACATGCATACATGTGATATAAGGAGTTTATTCCCCCCAGGAGCTTTTAAAATAATTTCCCCAGTATATTCTTTTGAATAATATGCTTGACTGTTTCTTTCTCAGATTTCTGTCTGTGTTTACAGATGCTCATCTAGACTTTCCTTAAAGAACAATGAATGGTCACAGGTCTAAAGTGAAATACTGATGAAGAACGAGCTCCAGTGTCATGTGCGAACTCGTCCTAGAACGCTCCATATTCCTCCTGAGGATTGTTAAGAAAGCCAAAGTATTTTCAAATGTAGTTGTATTTCATAATCATTACGTGTGACTTTTTCGAGGCAATATGGGAAAAGATGCTGAAAAGAAGCTGAAATTAAGGCATAGCCATTCTGCTCTAATATTTGTCAGACATGGTTACAATGCTTTAAGTGAAAATATACCGGGTCTTATTGTCTTTCTGACTTGGGGAAGTCTCAATATTATCGTTCCAATGAAAGGAAGGATCAAAGAAGACCAAGAAATAAGCAGTTTCTAATATCATAAAAACCCTCTCTTCTGCTTAAAGATTGACAAATGAAGCTATGTTTAATACAAAGAAAAATGTCAAGGAAATATAATCTTATCCAAATCCATGTCTGAGTTTCTACCTTAGTTTAAAAAACTACTTCCGTATTTATGTTAATTCCTTGTCTTCCTGTTAATCTTTTGCAGTTTGGCTCGAAACTGTTTTTTAAAAAAGGAACTATAGTAGGCAATCGCCAGTTTATAAGATATGAAAATGTATCTCACAAGGAAAATTTATAATGGTTGTGTTATGTTTGTTTTTCCTGTTACATTTTATTACTAAAACTCACTCATAAAGCTATTATTTCTTCTGTGCCCAGGAGGCTAAACAGCCTCTTGACTCTGTTGAATTTCTTCATCTGAATGTCAATTTTTTAATAGAATGTGAATTTTGTCTTAAGATTTTCATTTAAAATTTAACTATATGACCTTTAGGATCTTTCCCTCTGCTTTTTTATACCCTTAAAAATCAATGGTTAAATACCTTCATAATTTTTGTTAAGCAATGCTCATTGTTACATGAACCTAGAAAGAATATGAGAATCTATACATGAGCAATGGCTTTCTTCAGGGATAATGCAGACTGAGGCAATCTCCAAAGACTTTCTACTGACTTTGAATTGCTGCCTGGGAAAAAGGCTTCTTCTCTAAAAACTATATTCTTGAACCTAAGGCCTTTAGCTGATCTCTTTCCCATGTTTTGTCCCTTCTCCCCACTCTGTTAATGTCTCTGAAGGTAAACCAGGGCTAAGAGGCCTGCAGAACAACACAGCCTCACTGTGTACAGCTGGTCTATGTACAGACGTACAGTTGTTTTTACTCGAAATATGTTAGTTATAGTTAAATTTCTCACTCAAAAGCTGTCCTTGGAGGCTCTCTGCTGAACTTGCTGCCACATGGTCCTCCCTTCCATCCCAGGATAACTCACTCCTTCCTTCTTGGTTTCCAACTCAGCTTCTAGTTCCAGATTGAAAGTACACTCACTGTATGCCCATGCTGTATCTGTGCTCCTGTATCCCCTGCAGTCTGCCATCACTCATTAGACCTCCTAGGTACCCTGAGCATCTTTCCTCTCTGCCTGGACAGTTTTACTCTGTCATTGCTCCTCTGCTTCAACTTTTTCAGTTTTTCTTATTGTAAATCACTCTTTTTTTGAGGTCAAGGATTGAATCCATGGGTTCCCACAGCTCAGCATGTGCTGCACCACAGGCTCAGCAGTTAAGAATACTGAATGTTCTTGCAGAAGACCCGGGTTCAGATCCCAGCACCCGCATGGCAGCTAACAACTGTCCATAACTTCAGTTCCAGGGGATCTGACAGCCTCTTCTGTCCTCCATGGGCATTGCATGACACATGTGCACTTACCTACATGCAAGCAATACATACATATACATTAAAAATAAAAATAAAAATAATGAATAAAATATTTTAAAATACTTGAGTCAAAATATATATCTAGTCAAGGTTTATCTGAGAACATTTGGTTTTGTTACCCAAGCTTTATCTACATAGCACATAGTAATTTAAAGTACAAGACCGGTGGAACTAACCTTATTGGATGTTTAACAGCCATACCATGAGGCCTATACTAATGTGGTCAGAGGGACTTAAAGGACAGTTTTTGCTCCTTGCCCTCCAAGGTCAACTAAGTTCCAGGGGACTATGGAACATCTCTCAAAATGTCTTGTAACTGTGGTGAGTCACCTGTCCTCTTGTTCAGGGAGGACATGGAGACCCCACGGGATGGACTTGAACCAGTGTCCAGTCTACAAGAGGAGGGTCAACTCAGAGGAAACATTTCCTCCATGCTTCCAAGTGAAGACAGGCATGGTCAAGCAGGACCTTTGACTTATCTTCACATAGATGGAACTGGTAAAAGAAAGAAGCCAGGGGGTCCTCCAAAGCCCATGTGACCCCTAAGGAACAGATCCTCAAATGACCTTAAGCGTAAAAATAAATTTATCTATTTGGGCCAACTGTATGGTCTTAAATACCCAAAAAGAAAGTATAACCAAAGAGTAATGTGATCAGTATATTTCTTTAAGAGTTCAAGGGATTACATATCCCAGACATTAGGCTTAAGTCCATATAAAAAGTTATTTAGACACTTATTTCTCATTGATGATTTTTGCTCTTAATCAGAAAGTACTGCTCAGATGTAAGGCTTCAAATCTTGATCTCCAGTACTGTAGTGCCCACCTCTAGCTAAGGGAGACAACCCGTTATTGTTCTAAAATGATGGATAAATTTGTTTTCTCCCCCTATCTAGAAGCCTCTGAGAGGGAACTGACACTGATTCAAACCACTCCAACAGCTATCAAAATGTCTGAAATCAAATCCTGAATCAATCACTCTTGAGTCCAGCCTTGGCAGACAAAAGAAAAATGAGGAGGAACCCAATCGAGGGATGCTTTTGGAAGCTCTCATCAAGAAATCCCAATGGACTCTGATATGAATATTTGAAATTTGCCCTGTTCTGACTTTTTTCTGGTTCTCCGTCTGGAACTTGTAATGCTAACTACTCTTGCTTTTACTTCTCCTTCACATCCTCTATTCACCAGTCAAGGACTTTCTCCCCCCCCCCCGACCAGAGATTAGATTTATGCAATTTGGGAGTCTTTTAGATAGACCTACTGAAGGGGTACCCCAATTACTTCACCCTGCGTCCCTGTTCAGCATGGAAAAAACCAGAGCTGTCTGTGTTCCTATTCCTTACTGGCAATTTGGGTAACCTCTTCAGAGGATGGTGTGATAAGAATAGAAGGTAGGAATTGGCTAGGCAGTTAGAGTAAAAAAGACCCCAAAGAAAAGTAGCCAGTTTCTTGGCTAAAAATCAAAATGTCTTTGGGCCTCTTAGTAATATACTCCATTCCAAAGGCCAAAAATGACAAAAGTATTTGAGGGCTCTTATCTAATCCCTAAAAGATTTTAGGGTTACCTCTTCAGAGGGAAGAATGTTAGAGTAGCAAAAAGTCCTATTAAAAAAGAAGAAAGAGTACATGAAGTTATCAGAAAAAAGTGATGGGAGATATGGAAGGAGTTGGAGAGGAAGGAGTGGGCATGGATTTGATCAAAACACCTTATATGCATGTATGAAATTCTCAATAAATTATTTAAAAAAAATAAT
>NW_008349529.1:558713-559330 GCF_000622305.1 Nannospalax galili
ATGTTCATATGTGTATGTAGATAAGAGGATTGCTGGGGCTTGCTGACCATCAGCCTGGATCTAAGTTTAGTGAAACACCTTGTCTCAAGGGAATATAGTAGGGAATGATAAAGCAGGACATCTGATGTCATCCTCTGGTCTCTGCACACACAGGCACACACACACTTGTGTGTGCACACCACACATACATACACCATACTAACATTTTTTAAATTATTTGCTTAATGTGTACAGGTGTATTGCTTGCATGTAGGTAGGTGCACCTGTGTCGTGCAATGCCTGTGGAAGTCAGAAGTCAGAAGAGATCCCCTGGAACTGTAGTTACAGATGGTTTTTAGCTGCCATGTGGGTGCTGGGAATTGAACCTGGGTCCCCTGCAAGAGTAGTCAGTGCTCTTAACCACTGAGCCATCTCTCTAGCCCCACTAACATTTTTTTAAAGGGTGGAAAATGAAAGAATTACCTTCCACCCCGAAAATAATTATTATTAATTAATTTATTTATTTTTACTTATATTTTATGTGTGTGTTAAATGACTTATAGTTTAAAATGCAGAAAGGATAATAGAATTCAAGTATCACTCAAAAAAAATTGAAAAAGTCTGGATAATAACTATCA
>NW_008349529.1:559359-568076 GCF_000622305.1 Nannospalax galili
AAAAAGTGATGGGAGATATGGGAGGAGTTGGAGGGGAGGGAGTGGGCATGGATTTGATCAAAACACCTTATATGCTTACATCCCTGTATGAAATTCTCAATAAATTATTAAAAAACAGACTTGAGCCAGACACTGTAGCACATGCCAGGGATTCCAGTACTTAGGAAGATGAAGCAGGAAACTGCCATTAGTTCACGGCAATATTCCATCTCAAAAACACCAAAAAAAAAAAAAGAAGTGCTTGCAAGAAAAGAGAAGTCTGAGGATGTAGCTTAGTTGGTAGATGCTTGCCTAGCATGCATGAAGCATGAAACCCTGGGTTGATGCCCAGCACCCTATAAACCAAGTGTGGTAGTGCATGCCTATCATCCCAGCATTCAGAATGCAGAGGCTGCAGAGGCTGCAGAATCAGAAGTTCAAGGTTATCCTTGGCTACACAGTAAGTTTAAGAGAGAAGGTCAGGGGATGGAACAGGGCATGTGGTATGTGGCTGTACCAGAGGTGGAGTAAAATGCAGAAAGGATAATAGAATTCAAGTATCACTCAAAAAAAAATTGAAAAAGTCTGGATAATAACTATCAATAAACCATTAGTTGAAAACATAGTGTACAGCATTATAAAGAATGGATAGAGCTGACCACATGGAACTCACAGATGAAATTAAATATTACAGAAAAGCAAACCATAAACTGTCATAAGAAAGAGTCTCATAAAAAGTGAATGGATCACTATCAAAGACTCTGTGTATTACTGTCAATCTCACAGGAAATGTAAGAGAGAACATCATAGAAAGGCAGTCAGAAAAACCAGGATAAGGGAAATTCTAAAGGGTGAATTGCCTGCCTCTTTGGAAGGAAAAACAAAAAAGAAAAGGGGGAAAAGGGTAGAGACATCACTTACTGCTCTCCAAGAGGACCAGAGTACAATTCCCAGCACAATCACCTGTAACTCCAGCTCCAGAGGAAGGAATATGATGCCTTCTTCAGGCCTCAGGCACCTGCATACACATGGCAGACACAGGCACACACAGACACACAGACACACAGACACACAGACACACACACACACAGGCATACACAGACACACAGGCACACACAGACACACAGACACACACACACACACAGGCATACACAGACACACAGACACAGACACAGACACACAGACACACACACACAGGCATACACAGACACATACACAGACATACACACACAGACACACACAATGACTCTTAAAGAAAAACGAAAGGAAAGTGGTACAAATGTAGCAGGACTTCAGAAACATTAATGTGTGAAGTGAAAGAAGCTTGGCCATGAACAAACCAATAAGGCCAGTGATGACCACATGGTAGTTCACTTCTTATTTATGCTTTACTTTTATTTTCATTGTATGCATGCATGTTCACAAGTGTGTAGGTATGTGTGCTCATGTGTGAACCCATGGAATTCAGAAAAGGATGTCAAGTGCACTACTCTCTATTCCCTTGAGAATAGATACTCTCATTAAACCTGAAGCTTGCCATTTCCATAGGCTGGATTGCCAGTGAGCTTCCAGGGTCCACCTGTCTCCACCCCCAGCACTGGGGTTACAGGTGAACAACTATGCCCAGCTTTTCCATGGGTGTTGGGGACTCGAGTTCAGACCCTAAGTTTTGCACAGCAAATGCCCTTACCCACTGAACCTACATGGTAGTTCACTAAACAATTCTTTATACACTTGTACATGCTTAAAAGTGTTCATAATAAAGTGTTTTAGAGGATTCTGTGACTAATATATTTCTTTCTAGATACAATAGGAATTCTAATGTCAAAAGAGATTCATTCTACAAACTGTACTCTATCCAATAGAATTTATTCTTTAGGACTTGAGTGATTTTTTTTTCAACTTACGTTCTCCTCTAGTAACCCCCCAAAATAAGCCTTCAGGAAACATGGTCTAGCCTGTTAGAATATAGACATTAGGTGATGAAAAAAATGGGAAAAATGATCACTATTACTTTTGGATAATCCTACTTTGTCATCATCACTGTGGAGAACAGTGTGATAATTCAGGCTGGAGGCTCCCTGTGCAAATCTGAGGTAAGCTAAGGGTAATACAGGGCAGCCCAGCAGGGGCCCAGGATCACCTCTTTAATAACCTAAGGAGCTACAGCCATGCCACCTGCCAGTGGCTCTGTGCTGGAACTGGAGGTGTGGAGCAGACTGATGCTGCAGGAATAGGGCTAAAAGCTTGAAAATAGGTTGACAGATTCCTAGAGAGCAATCTGCAGCCCAAATGGAGAGATCAGGACAAGGCAGGTCCAGTTATAATTCTGATCCAAAGCCAAGAGATGAAACTGAGTAGGAGTTACAACAAAGACTTCTTGAGTCTGGCAGGACGAGGAGAGAGGGATCAAAACCTGTTTATGACCAATGTAATATGCACAAGGGGGCTTACACTGAAAATAGAACCAGAGATAGGGAAGCACACTTGGGAAGAACTGATGCAGTAGATTTAGTGAAAAGGCTGAAACCTGTTGATTATGTGTCTGTGGGAGTTGTATGCAGTGTGTAATCACACTGATCCAGGCATTATGTATGTGGAGATGAAATGCCAACTCTGGTTTGCGCTTCTGTTCTTTTTGCTTTGTGCACCCTGTCTCTTAGCTTGTGGAGTTGACAAATGTCCAAGAGGTCCTTTATCAAAAACCTCTGTCCATCAGCTTGGACCTGTTCTCATCGTGGCATCCCCCCAGCCTCACCTTAAATGCTAGTGTCTTGCTCAGGCAGCTGTAGAAAAAAAAAGCCAACAATATACAAAAGAAGGAAAAGAGAAGAGCCAGTAGCAAAACCTGGGCTTTAAGCAAACGCACCCGGGTTTATTTCTTCTCAGCTTGCTAGCTCCAGGCAAGCATCCTTCTTCTGGACTGTTTGTTTTGCCATTTCCAAAACAAAAATTACCTGTCTGCAATTATTGTTGTGAAATGGAATTTTAAAGGAATACAACGATATAGTATTAGACCACCGAGAAGCAAATTTTCCTTTTTTAAAAAGTATTTTTGGTCATTTGGGGTCCTGGAGTACATGAAAACCAGATGGATTGGAGGACAGCAGAATCTTAGGTGGTTTTAATGGGTATCACACACCAAGAAAGTCGTGTCTAGAACATGTCTGAACTTGACTGAGAAAAGAGTTGTTTTTATAAAATTTTATTAGTCAAAATATGACAATAACTTGCCCAGTCTCTTCCTTGTAGTAACCCCATCCTATCATGGCAGAATTAATGGGCAGACTCCGAGTTTCCTACTGATACTGAGTTATTCTAAACACTTGGTTTCTCTGTTCTGTGACTTTTAATGCCATCAATAGATTTGATATCAGATTCTAAGATGGAAGTAACCTACACAACATATACTTTAAAAAATTGATTTCTTTTGGCTAGGGCAAAGGGAAAATTGTGTCAGGAATAGCACACAATGCATTTTCAAAAAAATGGAAAATTACAGAGGATTAAAAATTACTTTAATGTGTTGGAAGTTTATTTCCCCCAACCATGTAGTCCAGGAATAAGCAGTCGAGGTTGAGGGGTAGCTCTATGTGAGATTTACCATGTGCAGATGATAGTCAGGGTCAATAGGAGAAAGCCACAGCTTGCCAAGTATGTGTGCTTATCTATTAAAAAGGTCTTTCTTTTTAAAATTATTATTCCAGAATATAAAAATATTGCTCACAAGATGTGAGTTCCTTTATTCTTTGTATACCATTCCATATCAATATATTTGAGATGGCCAGATGATTTTTTAATAATTACTTTAAAGAAAATTAAATTGCAAATAAAGCATTTCACTTTGCCACTATAAAAATAGCTGTAACTTTTGTCTAGAATAGTCTCTAAGCTTGTTGTTGGCTTTGAATCATGAGCTTTTATGCTATTTTATGTATTTGTTTATATGTGTATATTTATATCTGTATGTAAGTTTGTGCATGTTCGTGCAGTGCCTAAGGAGGCCAGAAGAGGGCATTTGATCCCTGGATCTTGAGTTACAAGTGGTTGTGAGTCACCTGATGTGGATGCTGGGAACTGAACTCAGGTCTTCCACAAGAGCGTCAAGAATGAGCAACTGTTGAGCGATCTCTAAGTCCCTATGCTCATTTGTTAAAGCATCTCCATTAATGTTTATCAGACTGCATAGCCATTGTTAAATTTACTTTTAAACTTCTAACTTGGTTAATTTTGGCTAATTTTCAAAACAGAAATCATCATTAATAATGATGTAGAATTTAAGCAAGTAGGGAAAATAAATGCTCAGTTCAGAAATCCCTTACATACTTTTTCAAGACAATCTTTGATCAATAGTCATCAAGAACAAATTTCCCCCAAATGCTGTAATTTCATTCATTTCAAGCTAAGCTGCAGATACTTCTGCTGCTTACAGAAATCAATTTACAAATGCGTTTGTGTTACTAAAAGACTATTATAGATGCGTTTCTCAGAGTAATTTTCTGGTCATTTTCTGGTACAAATAATTAGTTTTTTCCTGGGCTCATCAAAATTATTTGGATTTGCTGAGTAAGTTTTATTATGATTAGTTAGGGCTTGTTCTGGCATTATTTAAATAGTGATAAAATCTATGCAACATATTTGCCACTGTTTACATGACCCTAAATCATTCATGTGAATAAATAAAATTATCGGAATTACCTGGACCTTTTATTTTCCCAGGAGAAAATACCTGATAAAAAGCATCATCTAGAGTATTAATAGCTTCTCCACCTCTTACCTAGTAGTTGATGCCTGTCAACAAAATAAAAAGCCTGACTGAAAGCATCGTGCTTGTTTTCCTGAGTTCTGGGCAATGTCCCAAGATTGAAATGAATTGTTCTTAGAGCTATAGGGAGTGGATATCTGAAATCGCTCTTTTAAAAGCAGTAGGGGCTTAGGGACTGTGAGACAGTAAAATGTCAACTTGCAGGAAATTAAAGGTTTTAACTCCTGAGTGTGACCTTGGAGGAAGGTTGATTTCTAAGCAACTACAGTAGGGAAAACCACAGGCACAGTGGAGCAAGCAAGGAGGTATGCCTGCAGTGGAGCACACAACCTAAGAGCTCCCCTGAACAGCAGTCAAAGCAGGAAAGAACCCAGCAAATGGGTCTCAGTTCTACCACTGTTGCTTTGAGGTCACTTAGGTTCTCTAAAAGCCATTGAGCCAATAGAATGGTTGGCTTAGCATTCAGGCTGTGGAGGCAGATTGCCTAGGATCAGAGCAGAATTTCTACCACTTGCCATTAGTAAATTGACAATTGCAGCCCTTCTGTAACTGAGAACTGAAAGCTTCATCTGTAAAATCGAGCTTGGAATACAACTTACCTCTTAGGGTTGCTATGAAGAGTATAAAGAGTTGGTGAGTGAATAAATGTCCACATACTACAGTCAAGGCCTAGTCACAGAGCTCCTGTTAACATCATTTCCATGAGCTGTTTGAGAGCATCTAGGATAGAGATATGAACAAGCTTCCATAGTGAAAAATAGTCATGCAAGTTGAAGAGAGAATCAGTTTGTTTAGTTCTCAAGTAGTCCTACCTCAGTAGCACATCAGAACTCAGGATGAAATCACAAACCCCACTTAGAAAGAGGACTTCTCTAAAGTCTTGGTAAGTACATGCATGTGATGGTTAATGTTGATTATTAACATGATGGTATTGGGAGGTACCTAGGAAATTAGTTAAGCACATTTCTGTGTATGTCTGTGAGACTTTTCCAGAGATGATCAGCAGGCAACTAAGGGACAGTAACCAGAGAGACAGGGCCGGCCCCGAATCCAATAGACTGGGGACCAGGATGGAGCAAAGGTAGAAGGAAGAAGCCAGCTAGGGGATGAATGCTTGTTCCTTCCTGAACAAGTGTGATTCTTGGTCTGCCATCACTCATCACTCATAGGCCCTAGCTTCTTCAGCCTTCCAGTGTGGACTCCCGTCAGCAAACACTTGGGCTGGGGCTACATCGTTGTCCCTTTTGCTCTGAAGCTTCTAGTTTCCCGAATTGAGAAATTCCTGATTTCCCTTGTCTTCTGGCCTACAGGCAGCTAATATAGGGAACTATTCAATCTCTGATCATGTAAGTCAGTCTATTAAATTCTGTCATAACTACACACACACACACACACACACACACACACACACACATTCTCTTGGTTCTATTTCTCTAGAGAATTAGAGAATTCTGGCTAGTACGCTGCAATTTGTTTTCAAAACTTCTTTCTGGCCTAAATGGTAACTAATTATTTTAATGGGACACAGATCTATCCCTTGCCCTCAGTTCTTTCTTATCCTGTTTGACCCCCACCACCACCTCTTGGGTTTACTGGCCAGTGGATTCACAACTCCCTGAGTAATTGCACAGACTCAGGAATCCTCTGCTGACACCATAACACCCCAGTCAGAAGTTACAAAGACCAACCTTCATTGGTATGGATTAACCTTGGCAAATGGCAGGTTGTACTGTTAATTGGGGTAGTTTAGCTTGAAATGAAATGGATTCTGCTGCTTGAGAGATATTTGTGGAAGAAAAAAAAGATGACCCAAACATTGTTATTTGCTGCAGAATGTGGAACAGAATGAAAAGAAGGAGCTTATCGATTCAGAAGGTACTTGGAGTTCCTTCAGAAAAGATGTTATCAGAATCTCAGGACCTTCGCTACTCAGTAGAAAACCTGTCAAAAGGCAGACTTTCCTCCCAAAGCCTGGTGGTATTGCCATCACAGAGCACAGACAAAATTCCACTTCAGAAACAAGTTTTCTGGAGAAAATGACACTTGGAGTTATATACAGTTAGCAAAATACATGTTTTGAGAAATACCTTTGAAGCCAAGCTTCAAAGAGAGGAAAGTAATAATCAGTACTGTTCCATGATGGGGAATTCTGAAAATTTGTGAGAAAAACTTCCTTTTCTTTCAAAATGATCTGGCAAAAATTTCATCATTGACATCAGTAAGTATTAATTGAGTGACTATACAATAAACAATAAATTCACACTATCTATGTCCTTGAAAAACACCTATCAACTTGAAGAAAATCTTTAGGGGAAGCCTCAGCAAAGGAACATTTGGCCAACTTAATCCTCAAAGGGAGATGGAAGCTGTCCTCATGACCTTTCTTGCCCCATGTCTGTTGGGATCAGAGGGACATAAGGGGCAACTTATATTAGACAACATGGCACAGGTATGCACATCTGGCATGGGTCAAGATGACTAATGCTGGACTTCCAGGGCAGCTCTGAGTCAGCACAAGATGGCTGACACGGGATGTCTGGAGAACCCAAAAGTAAACAGTGATGTAATCTATTAAACAACAATTTTTTGAAAGTCACTTTTGTGTGATTCTGTATTAATACGACCTTAAGGTCAGAGGCCTTCACTTTTTCCAGTCTGCCTCTCTCTCTCTCTCTCTCTCTCTCTCTCTCTCTCTCTCTGTCTGTATGTCTGTGTGTCTGTGTGCCTACCTACATGTAGCCTGTGTGCTGGTCTGCATGTCTGTATGCCTACCTTGCTTCAGCCTGTGTGTGCCAGTATATGCTTGGGTGCCTGCTGGTTCCTGCCTGCCTAGTGGCCTATGTGATGCTGAATAGACTGTGTCTCATCTGCCCCTGGCTCCTTGCATTCCCTTCAGCCTCTTGACTTCCCATGGCCCTTTTCCTTTCCTAGGATTGGAACTTGGACTTCATAACACCCCTCAACAAAACTGGCCCATATGCTGAACCACACCTTCTATAATCAATCCTTCCTCTAAAGGAGAAAACATGAAGGGTAGGGCAACTCTGGGCTGTGTGTTATGGGGTTCTGTATTCTTTTTTTTCTTCATTCTTTCCCATCCTCTAGTGCTATGTCACAGGTGAAGATGGGTAGATGTAGAAAACCTGTGGATAGGAACATATTTGTACCTGTTTGTAAAGCACTGGGAAAAATGTAGTTGATTAAAATTTGCAATAATTACAGTAAGAATGACAGTCCTTAATGCTACCTCCATCCCAGCAGAGGTGAACATTGTCTCATGAATGAGTGACTCAGCATTACAAAATTATGAGGTCTCTCCTCTGCAATTACATTTAGCCTCCTCTGAAATCATCAAAACAAAGTGCTCAGCAGGAAAATAAAGTTGGAGAGTAATTTGGCAGTACATCATAGTGATTACTATTCATAATCTTTGAGGTAGAAATGACTAATTGTTGACCAAATCCACTCTCTTCCTCCAGGTATATGCAGCAAGAAATTCATGCTCTTTTGAGATTAGATATAGGCCTGAGACCAAACTCTCAAAAGAAGGATTTGAATGTAGGGCATGAGCACCACTCCCAAGGCAGTTCTGAACATGAAATGGGTATTCTGGGTCTACTCTGTCTCTGTCTCTGTCTGTCCCTGTCTCTATCTCTTTGTCTCTCTCTGTCTCTGTCTCCCGCTCTCTCTCTCTCTCTCTCTCTCTCTCTCTCTCTCCTCTTCTCTTTGAATCCCCCACCTCCTTATTTGATTTTCTGTAATTCTCCTCACTTAAAATCTTCCTTTTATTTCAGCAGTTAAGATATTTCTGATTCCTAACCTAAGTGGATATAGAAATGACCTTTATCCCAGTAAGATAAATGTGATTTAATATACTGTAGTGTCTCCAGTGGCAAAGAAGACTCAGAGTTTAAGCACACTGGCTAGCCTTGCTGCAGAAGACCCAGGTTCAAATCCCAGCATCCACATGGAT
>NW_008349529.1:569945-570198 GCF_000622305.1 Nannospalax galili
ACACAAACACACACTACACTGTACACCACACACACACACACCCACACGCACAACATCACAACACATACACACAGCACACACCATATACCACACATACACATACAAACACACACAAATATACACACATTTCCTTAGTCATTGGGAAGCTGGTAGCTGCTAGAAAAGACAGGCAAGGATTAATCATGCTTTTACCATAGAAAACATACTGCAGGGTTGAGAAGGAAAATAATTATTATTAATTAATTTATTTATT
>NW_008349529.1:576689-615265 GCF_000622305.1 Nannospalax galili
CTCTCTCTCTCTCTCTCTCTCTCTCTCTCTCTCACACACACACACACACACACACACACACACACACACACTCAAATAAGATGAGGAGTCTAATCTTTGGCCACACAGGTATAGAGAGGGCTCCTTTCAGGGACTGCCAAAATAACAAAATGGAGGAACATAAGCACTTGAATGACCATGTAAATTTGGAAAATGAAATCAACTCTGAACTTCTCAGCTGGACCTGCTCACTTCAGGACTATAATGAAGGAGGGGAAATAAACCCCTTGCGTCTTAGATTGTTTTCTAATCTTTTGAAATTTTAGATCTCTTGGAGAAAGCATATTGATGAATTTGCCTTGATGCAGTCTATTTTTACCCCACATAATGTGATATATAAATAATTACCTTCATCATCTATTTATTATTTTTATTATTAATTATTTTCACTTCACATTAAGTACCACACACTGTGCTATAAAACACACACTTGTTAACTTGGAGTTCTGCAGATTCAACTCAGGTGGAATCTCTTTAGGGCTTTCCGGGCTGGCACTTGAGGGGTTAGCTGGGGCTGCTGTCTCATCTGAGGTTCTGGTCTTCCAAGCACACACGTTGGTCACACAATGGTTTCCTTGCTGTTTCCTTTCTTACTAGTGTGGGTCAGCAACCATGCTCGGTTTTCAGTGGCTGTCTTCAGTTCCTTGTCATGTGGTCCCTGGAGGTAGTTCATAACATGCCTGCTCCTTCTTGACACATCTGTGGCTTTCTTCCCTCTAAACATTTGGAGAAAATGCTTTACTTTTAAAGGGCTCACCTGAATATAACAGACCCACTATGGATAATCTCCCTTTGGGGGTTTTTCTAGCTAGCTTTCTGTTGCTGTGATAAAACATTTTGGCCAAAACCCTTGAGGAGGAAAGAGTTTGTTTGGTTTAAATGTTCTTATCACACCTCATGCTTGAGGGAAGCCATGACAGGAACCTGGAGGCAGGAACTCAAGCAGAGACCATGACAGAACCTCACTTACCGGCTTATTTCTGTGGCCTGTGTTCAACCTGCTTTTTTATACAGGGCGGGACCACCTGCCCAGGGATGGCACCACCCACAGTGGGCTGGATCTGCCCACACCACTCAGCAGTCGATGATATGCCTCACAGACTTACCCACAGACCAATCAGATGGAGGAAATTCCCCAACTGAGGCTCCCTCTTCCCAGGTGTGTCAAATTGACAACTGAAGCTGTCCAGCACTGGGGTAGGATATCTGTTAGCATATCTGTAGGAAAGATGCACTATCATAGTTACAGGTTCCACAGACTCAGGTTAGAAGAGTAGACAAGTCTTTTAATGGTGATGTGGGACTCTTGGGGAGTCATTTTAGAAATCTGCTTAGCACATTCATAGATTAATATACATATGTAATAAAATATATGTGATATGTAGCGTAATTATATACTAATAATGATTATTACTGAGGGGCTGGAGAGATTGCTCAGTGATTAAGAGCACTGGTTGCTCTTGCAGAGGATGTGTGTTCAGTTTGCAGCACCCATATGGCAGCTAACAACCATCCATAGCTCCAGTTCCAGGGGACTGTGGCCCTAGATACTCTGCCCCCCATGCCTACTTTCAGAGTCCCATACTTCTTCACCAGCACTTGTCACACTCTCGTTTAAATGGCCATTGTGAGATAAACCAGCTGTGTCTGTCTCCCCAATAGATACTGTCTTCATCAAAGCAGCTATATCCATTTTGTGGCATATTCACCCTGAATACCAGAGGCCATGAGTCCCAGTGGTGTCCTTTACCAGTACAGACTCACTGTCTTCTCTAACAAGGAGTTTGTTAAATGCGATGGTTGCTGGTAAGGCCTTAGAAGCTCAGCCCCATCTCTTGGGATTTAATTGAAGGCTCAAGCTAACTGAGGCTTCTCGAGCTATTCATCCAAATCATGACTGGAAAGACAAAGGGATCATGATTATCATCTCTGTCTAATTTTAGTAGGAAAATTTCTTGTATTCTTGGCCACAAATGTGTTGCTTACAACTCTAAGCTGCAAGAGTTGCTGAAAGAATGACATTTTGTGCAGTATAAATTGGAAGAGAGAAATGACCAGTAAGCGACAAGTACCTACAGCAGCAGAGGTGTATCTGTATCTGCCATGTCCACTCTGTCTTCCACACCCAGCTCTGTGATTTGTACACAGTAGGTTCTTATTTAATGTTGAATGAATATTCATTATATAATTTACATAAGGGCTGGTAGGATTGCTCAGTGGGCAAGAGCTCTTGTCATAGAGGCCTGAGGATCTGAATTCAATTCCCAAATCCATGGTAGAAGATACACAAGTCTTGAGAGGTGTCCTCTGACCTCCACACCATGAGGATGCCCACAGTCATACATACACACATACACACACCACACCTTACACACACACACACACACACACACACACACACACAGAGAGAGAGAGAGATAGTAAATACTTTTTAATGGACATCAAATGCTTAACAGTGCTCAGCATACATTCGTTAGCAAATGGTGACTATTGGTAACTACATTTCTTAGCAATCCCTTGTGTGTGTGTGTCTCTCTCTCTCTCTCTCTCTCTCTCTCTCTCTCTCTCTCTCTCTCTCTCTCTCTCTCCTCTCTCTCTCTGTGTGTGTGTGTGTGTATGTGTGAGACAGAGGGTGCGTCTGTGTGCTTAGCAATCCCTTGTGTGTGTGTCTCTCTCTCTCTCTCTCTCTCTCTCTCTCTCTCTCTCTCCTCTCTCTTTCTGAGTGTGTGTGTGTATGTATGAGGCAGATGGTGCTTCCCGGTGCTACTTTGGTTGATTCAAGGATAAGCACCAACAGCTGGTAGCTCCACAGGCCCCATTAGCCACAGAAGGGCCTGAATAGGGTCTGCTCTGGGGTGAGGAAGTTGGAAACGATGAATCTCCTTCAGCTCCCCTGGTGTTTTGCAGGCTAAGGCTGGCCAGAGGGGCTAACTGTACAAATCACTTAACTGCCACCAGATCCGTGTAGCTCAGTTACACAGCATGCAGGAAGGATGGATGCTCCAAGCTTTCTTTCTTTTGGTAAAGAGAAAAATATCTTTTCCTATGATGGGAAGATCCCCGCAGTTGAGTGGAGGAGGGGAAAGACTTCAGAACTCTCCACCATCCCTTCTCAGCAGAGTTTCAATAAATTTGCTGGTCTTTAACTTACTCTTCTTTCCCTCTCTCTCCCTAGACACCTGTCTATCCCTTTCCTTCTCTCCCCCTACCACTTCTTCCTGTCCATCTTGTCTCTCCATTTTTGTGAAATGTGCATTCTGAACTCTGGGGAGTTTCCCAGACCTAGCACCTGAGCACACGAGGGATGGAGCAAGAATGTTAGGAGCGGCTTACAAGCTGCCCTCTTCCTGTCTGAACTGTGCTGGGCAAGTCTACTTGTGTACTTGGGCTCCATAACAAAGTACAACCTTGGGTGGCTTAATCCACAGAAAGTTTGGGTGACCCAGATCCAGATGCCAGCAGGTTTGCTTCCTTCTGAAGGTGGGAGGGAGAATCTGTTCCACGTTTGTCTGCAAGCTTCTGGCCATTTTCTGACATTCTTGGACATTTCTTAGCTATAGAACCCGAATCTCTGCCTTCACTATCACATGGTGTTCTCCCTGTGTCCAGACTGATGCCTTTTTATAAGGCCTCAGTGATATTGAATTACAGCTTACCCCAATGACTGTATCCTAACTTGATCATCAACAAAGTCTCTTTTTCTCAATAAGGTCATATTGACCAGTACTGGGTATTAGGATTTGGCACTTTTTAACCTATAGCCTACAGCTGCTAGGAAATGGCCACTTTGTTCAACAAAGACCAATGGTGATCTTTTGGTCTCCTGGAGAGGTCAAGATTATTTCTAGGATCTCAGGTAAGGCTTAGGACCTGTATAACTGAGATTCAAGGACCTGGATTATTTTTTAGGATTGATTCTACATGACGTTTTCCAATAGAAGCAATAGATTAAATACTGTTAAAAAGAGGTTTAGGTTTTGTGCCTTTATGAAACGTCCAAATAAATCAGACAAATCAGAAACTGTAAAATCATGACCTATCTATGACTTGTGATGCAGTGTGCTTCAGTACATACAGATTGCAGGAAGTAGGATTTATTGGCAATACATTGGACTCAGTGTCTGAGACTGTACTAGAAGTGAAGGTAGGTGCTAACAGGCATGAATGAAGAAAGTCTCAGAATAGTGGGAGAACATGCCTAATGTCAGTTCAACTGGGGAGGGGTGGGGCCAGGATTCTAATTGAGGCACATTGGATCCCTAGAATTGTTGAAGCAAACTGTTTAGTTTTTGTCTTAGAAAATGTAATCTCAGGACTGGAGAGATGACTCAGTGGTTAAGAGTACTGGCTGTTCTTGCAAAGGACCCAGGTTCAATTCTCAGCACCCACATGGCGGCTAACAACTGTCTATAACTACAGTTCCAGGGGAATTTGATTCCCTTTTCTGACCTCCTCAGACATTGCACAACACCAGTGCACTTATATATATCCAGGCAATACACTCATCCACATAAAATAAAAATAATAAATAAAATATTAAAAAAGAAAAGAAAATGTAATATCCATACTTTTATGGTTAAAATCAACTGTTACAAATTACAATGAACTTCCTTGAAAAAAATAAGATTCTGTACAAACTAAGCTTTTAATTAAAAGGTAAAAAATGTGACCCGCAGTGCTGAAATGGTACTTCACTGGCTTAAATTCATCGTATTTGCCTCGGGTGTGAGCAGGCAGCTGTAAGCTTGAAGTGTAGTTAGGAAAAATGTAGGTTTGTGTTTTAAGTAACAGTCTGAGTTTTTAGTGTATATTTTTTGCCCTTTCAGGGCACCTGCAGGTAAAAATTGGAAAAAAATTAAGCCTTGTCTCCATCACTACTGAAAACACTCTAAGAAGAGACAAAAATTATTGAAAGTTTGATAATAGGAGAGTGTAAGAAATGTGTCATTTTTAAAAATGACTCTTGAGATCTTAAAAATGTAGACTTCTTCATTAAACTGTTTAATTGAAATATACAGGTTAAGTTACATTAAAGAAGAAAGCAAAGAATCTGTTTAAATCGCTTTGCTATAATGGGGTTTGTGGATAAGAACCCAATTTAAAATAAATGGGCCACTGGCTAGATTTAGACATTTCCATCATACAAATTTCTGCTCCAGATCTACTTACAGTAATGGGTTTTGCTCTGTTGTCATATGGTCAGTTGTTTTGGACAGTGTACCTTCATGTAGGTCCATTAACTGATGAGCAACTTTTAGAAGCTTTAGTAATTACTCATACCTGATTTAATGCTGATAAAGACAGAATTTAACATAGATATAAGACCTGCTTTAAGTAAGTTGCAAACCCCTCAGTGGTTTCTACTCAGGGAATTCAGATGTGTAAGCCTCAGGTATCCATTCAACAAATGTGTGTTAAATATCTAGGTAGATAAGGTTTGGTTCTCAGTGTTTGAGATACATTCCTAGACACGGTAGGGAGAAAAAGGCAGCAAGTAGTAAAATAACAAAAGTCAGATATGCTTGAATAAAATGGTCACATAAGTGAAGAAGTGACAAGGTGATTATGTCATGAGAAAAAGGAAAGTCAGACAAGAGGAACGGGCAATGTTGACAGGTGGCCCTACTGTCTTAAATCCCATGGTCAGAGCGAGTGAAACAGTAAGAGCCTGAGACCAGAGCACTGAAAGCACGTTTTGACTCGATGGAACTGAGTGAGAACACATACGACACACCATATTATACTGTGCATGTTACACTGTACACATCATTATATTGTACACATTACATTGCATATATTACACTATACAACTTACACTGTATATGTTACACCATACATATTACACTATATACTTTATATTGTACACATTACACTGCACACATTCTTATACTGTATACATAGTGCCACTCTGAGAGGAGTTCTGGAGACAAATCACATTCTATGCTTTCTTCCTTCAACTTAATCTTGTATTTTAAAATGAGTATATATAAAAGGAAAAGAGAAACAGATTTTTTATTAGAAATGAAGGCACTCTGCAAGAAGTAAGAGGTAATAACAAATTTTACACTGGGCTGACAAATTACTCAGAGATGGAAGTAGATGCCTTTTTCGTTACTGTTTAAAAAGAAACTTTGAAGATCTGTGGGATCTCTCTGGTCAGCTCCAAAAGAGGGAGTCCATTCCTGGCATTGGGCTTTTTATTTGCAAGGCCAATTGAAATCATATTGAATCCCTATTATAAGGTAACTATCTTTAAATTCTTTTTATATTGTATATGTATATTTTGAGAGAAACTTCCATAGTAGGTTTTCACATAACATTCAAAAGGCCTTTAGTGTTAGAAGTTATCCCTCCTCTTACTCCATTTCCTGCCCTACTCTCCCATATCCCACCCTTATCCATTAGTCCCAATTCCCATTTATCTCACTGCATTCTCCCCTCCCATTAACTGCCCCCCACCCATGGCACCTTATTAGTTTCCTAATCTCTAAGGATTTTCCTACTGAAACACACCTATCTAAAGATTGAAAGCTGGCATCCACTTATGAGAGAGAACATGAGTCTATTGCCATTGCACTTGGTTACCCACAAGAACTAGATGGTAAGATCCTATTGCTGAAGATACTACACACCTGAATTGCAGAAAAAAGAAAAATCAAAGTGGTACTGACCTTGAAGCTACATTTCTTCTACATTTCTAGCTTTCGTAGCATCAGAACCCTGTAGCAAGTGACTTGGCAAAATATACCTAATGGTGCAATAGTGGCTCGAATATTATGGAAGTAACCAATCACCTTCCAATTGAATTTAAGACCCTCTTCACAACAGGGAGCCCATATGGCACAATGGCACTGATATAAGGACAAGAACTTGTGCCTAGACAAATCACAGGCCATAGGGGAGAACCTACTACTATCGTTCTGCTAAATAGACATAGTATTAAACTATTTTACAGTGACTTATTGTTATATCCATAGATTAGTACATCCTTCAATTCTCACCAGAAATGTGGTTCTTGTAACAGACAGTGATTATCACAGAGACTCACAAATAGTCAACACGAAGAAAATAAGAGGCTGCAGACTGCTCAAGCCTATATTACAACCACTCCTCCCAAGGCTCAGGGATCATTTTGGAAGAGGGGGAAGAAAGATTGTAATAAGCAGAGGTAGGTGAATACAAGGAAAATGCGTTGTCTGGACACCACGGGGTAGTTGTACATATGAACCCACAGTTATTACAACACACATAAGACTTGTGTCAACCCAAACCACACAAGGGCCTAGCATGGGTGGGAGAGGTGGGCACTAAGTGCCAGCCCTAGCTGAGAATATATTGGCTATTGATGGATGCTGGGAGAGAAGAAGTCAGTTTTCCTTTTTGCTATGATGCCTGGTAGGTGGACTAGACTTCAGGGCATGGACCCATACACCCAGGAGAACTTAGGAGGATGGTTTGAAATCAATAGGCTTTTAAAAACCAAAAATTGATAGATAGATAGATAGATAGATAGATAGATAGATGATAGATACTAATGGAGGAAATGAAATTGGGGGCAGGAGTAGGGAAGGACTAGAGAAAGGGGAGGCGGTCTGAATGTTATTAAAATACTTTGTATGAAATTCTGGAATCAATAAAAAATTATTTTTAAAAACTTGGCAGGCAAAAACAAATGGAAGAAGGACTTATTTGGGCTCATGTTTTCAGAGGGCTCTGTGCATGATTACACGGCTCCTTACGCTTGGGCAGAACATCTTGGTGGCAAAAGCCTGTGGCAGAAGCTGTTCACATAATAACAAGACATAAAAGAGGCAGGGATAAGACACTCACAGGGGTCTGCCTCCAGTGACTTACTTCTTGCTAGCCCCAACCTCCTAAAGTTTCTAGACTTTAACACTGCCAGCTGGCCAGCAAGGGTTCAAAACATGAGCTGGTGGGAACATTTCATGCTTAAACTATAACAGGGGTAATATTCTAAAATGAGCTTGAAACAAATGGCACAGGTTCAAAATCACCCTTGAAAATTCCTGTAGAAGGTGCTGGTGGAGACCATTCATTCCTCTTTTCTGAAGCTTGACACGGACAGATTTTCCTCTGGAACAGATGCTGGTTTCTTTGAGCCACAGATAAAACAGTTGATTTCATTGTAGGGATGACACAGAGTGTTTAACTATGGCAAGATGCTTGCAGAGGAACTGAGGTAGACCAAGGACATGACAGATTCCTGTGTCTTGTCCCATACCTGGGAAGGTGGCCAATGAGGGGCATAGCAGGCAAGTGCTATTTTAATATCTATTTCCCTTCCAAGCAAACATGGTTGAATTTTAAATTATTTGTAAAATTATGTGATGAAATGGTTCTAGCAAGGAGTGTCAGAACTCTGTTTATCAGGTGCTGCCAGCCTGCCTCCAGCTTGCTGTGTCTGCCTCTCTGAGTGATCAACTGACCTTCAGTGACCTGTATGTATTCTACTGCCTGGCAAAACTTCCAAAGTTTAGGGCACTGTGGCAATTATCTTTTCTGCCTGCTGAATATTAGTATCTCCACTAAGCTGTTTTGATAAGCAGTTATCTGGATGTTTTTCCCTAGGTCTATTTCAGTAAAAATAAGTTAAATAAGCTAAATAAAACACTTCTGCAAGATATCGAAATTCATTTCTATACACTTATTTCAAGATCCCAAATTAAGAGACAAGGTCCAAACTAAGAGAACTGATGGAGATGGTGAATGAGATTAGGGAATGTCCATGCTATCATGAAGCGTGAAGACCCCTGGTTCAGTTATTAACCAGAATTTTTCTGATTATATAAGCATAATCTTTTCCCTGGGGAAAAAATAAGGAGATTATGTTGTCTTTATCTAAGCAACACATTATAAGCTTAACCAAGATTAGCCATATTAGAACAAAGAAAATTGTGCATTCAAGATTCCAGCTGTTTGATTTAAATATTTCACAAATTGAAATAGACCTCTAAAAAAAATGCCCAACCAAAAAGCAAGCAAGCTTCAATCAATGAAAAGCAATTCTAAAAAGTTTTTCTCCACCCCTCTATTTGTTATTTAGAAAGGATGTTAAGGACATAGAAAAACAATCGAAATTTAGTTCTGTTCTCTGTGGAGTTCCTAATGTGACTTGTAAAAATATTCAAAAGCATTTATTTTTATCTTAGCTTCAATGAGAATAGTATCAGTCCCTTTAGGCACGCCTTTAGGAAATCTTCATTTTAGAAGCTGATAATAAAAAGTCTATTTTAAAGTGGAAGAGAATCTTGAACTGAATTGTTCCATCCTGGCTGATGGCCAAGTGTGTTTACAATTCTTCAGCAACTTTTCATAAATAGAAGAGTAAGACTAACACCTTATTCCATGTGTACTTAGGTTAAAATAGATGTCACTCTAGTAGCTTTAATAGCAAGGATTAGTTACTTGAATAATTTAAGGACAGTTTTTAAAATAAAAATTGATGGAAAAAATAGCTTTCCAAAAAGGAGTCCGATAATATAACCTGAAAATTATAATCCCACCTATAACAAGGATGTGGCTAGTGAAAGTGAGACGTGCCTTCTGGGTGGGTAGCAGAGGTGTAGAACTCACTGTTTCAAATGACCAATGAGGCCTGATAGGCCTCAGGGTTCAAGGGTGACACCTAGGGTTTGGGATGGTCCATACCATGCCAGAGGACCAGCAGTTCAGTACTGGCTGACAGATGTTGCTTGCTAGAGGAACCATAGGGTCTATGAGAAGGAATTTGGCCAAAGAAGTTGCTCAGGCAAATTCAGTCCAAGACTGATGGGTTACTGCCAGAAAAGAAGGGCAGTCCTGAGTTAGCAAAGTTTGCACTGCTCATATTTCCCTCTGGCTTTAGTTGCATCAAGAGACCAGGAGCAAAGCCCAGGTGGCAGCACCTGAAAAGAAGCTGAACCCAAGTGTTATGAAGTGTAGACTAGACAATGTGACTTGTGGCCTGCAACAGAAGTGAGGCATGAGTGAACTCCTCAAGTCAGCCTGAAGGCAGTTGGCACATGTTGCAGCCATTACACACTACAGTCGTCACTTAGATCAGACACCAGCAATCCCCATACCCACTACTGTATGAGTCATGGGGAAGGACCATGACCACCTGGTTCCTCTACTACTTCAGGAGCCTGGGAGGAGGCTGGAACGTCCCACAGTTCATCTGAAGGGCCAGAATAGACAATCTTTGTTAGGATCTCTTCATTCTGTTGCTTTCCAAGCCTTCCAAGGCTGGTGTGGCCCTAGAAATATAGACTCTGTAGCAAAGTGCCTTTCGTTCAGGAAACCCAGCTCTCCTGATGCTTTCTCCTCCCACCCCTACCACACTCTGTGCTCAAAAACTGGTAATGCTTAATGAGCCCACACAAGAGTCAGGGTGCATGCCAATAACACTGACAGATGCCTTTGACTTCAGGGCTTCTTATACAGTTAGGGAGAGAGGCAGCATAAAAGAAGTATGAATTAAGATAAAGCGTTCCATCAGTCCTGGTGTTACAATGAACAACCTACTCCATTCATTCTGTACGGGTCCCTCGGAAGACATAAAATGATAAAAACATTGGAGGAGAATATTTTTTGGTTTTTACCTATGTCAAAATAAAACTCATCCCCCTCTTCAAGAGCAATTTAGGTAGCAAGCCAGATGTATGTTCATGTGTGGGTACGTGCACATATGCACACATATACACATGTGTAAGTACACATATGTACCATAAACAAGGGGAATTCTATGAATCAGGAAAGATCATTGAGTGACACTTTTAGTAATTCCCTAAGGTCTAATTCACCTTTCATTGCTTCCCCAGGAGATGAAAAAGTATGTAATACCCATGCAAACTTTAAAGTGTCTGTGTTTGTGTCTCTTGGGTACTGTGACGAGGGAAACAGGCCCCTGATTCATTTAAAATCTGTTCCGTAAAAGCAGAGCACTGGGAAGGTTGGAGCTGGAAACGGCCCGGCTGAGTGAGTCAGACACCTAGCTTGAAATCCAAGCTTTCTCCCATGTGATCATGCAGAAGGTATGGCTCTTTTCTTTGAATTTGGGTTCTTTATCTGTAAAATGAGATCATAACACTCACTGTGAAGAGCAGTGAGGACATTGTGGTCACAGGACATAGAGCTGTCAAACTGGTACTGAAAGCTTCCTCCCTGCTGGCTAGCTTTCATATTACCCAAAGGTGCTATGCAGGCTTCTGGGGGGAAATGTCATCAACGGTCTTACCCAGCTATGAACTTCATGAGCTATAGTAATGATTGATGTAGCAAGATATGTCCATGGGTATAATAGTGGCATGCATATGTTATATGGGTGCAACCAACCACTTTAATGACTGGATTTAAGGCCAGCCCAATAGGAGGAAACACATACCTATAAATCTGGCCATGGTTGGGGAGCTCATAGGCCCCAAGGGTGAACCTACTAGAGCCAGAGTTTCCAGAGGTTAGGGAATACCAGAGTGAAATAGTGTCTTCTAGACATGACAAGGCTGCTGCACTCATGAGCTCACAGCAGCTGTGGTCCTCTGCACGAGAGCTGCTTAAAATAAAAAGGCGCTATTGATAGATGATGGTTTCTAGGGGAGGGAGAGTCAGTTTTATATAAGGGTATGGTACCTGGTAGGTCAACAGTGCTTCAGTAGATGCCCCCACACCCTTGGGTATGTGGACAGCACAAATTAAACAGTGGATTATTTAAAAAAAAGAAAACGGAACATGAAGTTGGGAAGGGTAAGGGGTAAGTATGGATCTGAGAGGTGTTAAGGGTAGGATATGGGGAAGGGGAATATGAACAAAATGTATTGGATACATATATGAAATTTTATTTTTTAAAAATGAACTATGAGAATGGAATGGATCTAAGTCCAGCAATGTGTCAGGCATATGGAAGCACTCAAAACCTTCTCTCTGTAAGTATTCACATGTAACAGCTCTCTGCTACACTGATGTGTAATGGGCAAGACAGTGATGTGTGCTTCTAGAAAATACAAGAATTTACTGAGCTCAACAGTCCCTGACTGTGCCCAGAACAATCATTCTGAACCCAAATAATCTCCTATGTTCTCCAAGATCCTTTCATTTCCTTCTGAATCTGAGGTAGGTCATTAGTTCTACCTATAGCAACTGAGAACCAGGGAGTTGTGCTTGTTGCAGGAATCTTCAGAAGCTGGGAACTTGAGCTTGCTGATCCACGTTTAGAATCCTCCCTTTTGCATCCTGTCAGCACAGCTGATGCTCAGAGCTGGGCTGTTGCCATCACTTTTTTCTTTCTGTTGTTTCCTGGTCAGGGTCATTTCCAACACTTGGCACTATTTTTTGTTGTTGTTGTTTTGTTTTTATGAGACAGGGTTTCCCTATAACCCCAACTGGCCTAGAACTTGCTATGTAGACCAGGCTGGTCTCAAACTCACAGAGATCTGCTTGCCTCTGCCTCCCAAGTGCGGAGATAAGGCATGTGCCACCATGCCTGACCTGCTTATCACTATTTTTTCCAGCTCTACACCAGAATCAGGTGCTGGGCAGGGGTAGAAAGAAACAAGGATGTGTTTCTGCCTTGGGCTGGTCTGGCCTCTCTTGAAGCTCAGCTGGTCTGTATCATTGGGGGCACTTCTCTAGAGCTCCTTACTCCAACCCTTTTGTTTCTTTAAAGCAAAAAAGGTGTATTTCCAATTCAAATAGAGAAAACCCTAGGATGTTTGCATTATCCAAGCCTCTGTTCCCTAATCTATCACTTAATGATGCTTTTAAAATGATGTCATTTAACCCACCAGCAACAGGGGGAATGTGGATACTGTTTTTCTTTTATTAACCTTGAAGCATACATATTAAATCCTTTCATAGCTAGCTGAAGCCAGAATCAAGCTGCAAACCCAAGGTTTTCTGACTCCAGTGTCCTTCTGTTTTCCATAATTACAGAAGAACTCTTGATCAACAAAGATTTGGTTCTATGAACTTTTGTATTCCTAGTATCTTAATAGTGGTTAATGAATATAAAGTGTCTGATTACAGTTTGCCGAACATGTTAACGCATGGGTAAATAGTAAGTGCGAGCATCAGGCAATGGTGAGACAACTCAGTGAGAAAGGGCTGCCTCCACTTCACTGGACACTGTTTAGATATACAGGGTTGGGAGCCTTTGCTTACGAATGGGGCAGGGAGCAGCTAATTTTGCAGACAGTATTGGGTAGATGAATCCTGGACATGATGACACTTCTAGCCTAGGACACAATACACGTCAAAAATCAAAGTAAAGAAAGGCATGGCTTTCTGCAGGTAGGCCTGGGCATGAACTGATGATGAGAAAACAGGAGTATCAGCCCAGGCAGGTCTGGCCATGGGCTTTGCAGTTACATGTGCATTGTGGATAAGCAGTGCAAGACAGTTCAAACAGGAAAAGAGCAAATGAGCTAAACATCAGAGATGAAATGGAATATATCACAAAGAAAGGGAAAAGCAAGCAAAAAACAACATCACTGTGTATGAAAGAAAGGAAGTTAACAGGTGGTTATGTAGACCATGAAATGAAGTTCTTTTCAGAGGATTCCATTCCTCTGTCCACAATACAGACATTTGAGCTCTCACTGAGCATGGTAGATCCTGCCTTCTCTCTCCAGCACACACTCTATGTTTCTTCTTTGTAAGAGAACCTTAACAACAGCTTTAGAAAACACAAATATTTCTCTATCAAAAGGTCTGTCACAAGTCTTGAATTACAGGAACAAGGTAGTTCACAAAAAAAGCAGAAATCTAAGCAATGAGGAAAAAAAAGAAAGAAAGAAAGAAAGAAAGAAAGAAAGAAAGAAAGAAAGAAAGAAAGAAAGGAGCCATACTATCTCTAGTTACTGACAGCTGTGAGTCCTGAAATTTCTTACCATAGTATAACATTACAACTCATTGATAATTTCATCCAGTCACCTGTGCTCACTAAATCCCACTCACATAGCACTGTCCTTTCTTCACAGACCTGAGTCTATTGGGGGACAAAGTGGATGTGGCCTTATTATAAGTAAGATACATGCACATTTTCAGGAAAATAAAATGATACTGTGTTAATTAGCTGTCAAAAAGAATTCTATAATACTTTGAGAGGAATACTCCTTCATAGTTTCTTCAGGTGACAAAAGTTAGGTTGATTAAAATTTCGTTTTTATTGTTACCAATTTAGAAAAATATGTCCTAACTTTATAACTGATTGTTAGCAGTACTGTGTAAAATTCCAGGGCATTAAATCTGGGGAACCATCTATTAAGTGTCTTGTATGCATGAGCTATAAGATTTTAGTATATTTCTAGCCTATTTTTAAAGCAGTAGATGACCTTTACTTCTCTCTGAATTAATGGTATCATTAGCTTGCTGTCATTAATGTTTTCATTATAGCGACATATCATAAATTTTATTTAATCTTTTTTAATGTCAGTTATTTTTGTCAAATCAGCAAGAAATTTTACAGTTTTTTTCACTGTATCCTGTGCTTCAGTCTTCCCTGTTAATTGGATTATCAAACAATATCTAAGAGCTTTCTGTTAATTTTATTGAGAATTTATATCATCTTATTAATGAATTCCATTTTAGTGCCAGAACAATTTCTACATATTTTATCACCCACCTTTGTGTTATGTCTGGTGTTTCTTTTCACAAGTGTTACATTTATCTATTTGTTTATTGTGTGTATGTGTTTCAGGGGGATGGGTATGCCACAGTTGTGTGTGGAGGTCAGAGGACAACCCCAGGGAATTCTCTCCATCCACCGTATGGGTCCTAGGTGTGGAGCATAAGTCCTCAAGCTTGGCAGCAAGTGCTTTTACACACTGACCCATCTCATTGGTCCTCATCTTTCATTTTATCTGAATATTTTATACTTTTTTAACACATCAGCTTAAAGATTACAATAGGAAATACTTTTCATATGTATTCAAATCAGGAATCAACACAAGATCACTTGTAACAGAAAGGGAGGTTCAGTGGAAACAGTCAGTATTCTTAAATTGTTTTATGGTTACAAACATCTTACTTTTCTAAATTTATAGGAGTACAAATGGTCTTGTTTCATAAAAATTTATAAATTCTCTCCTTCTCTGCCTCCCTCCCTCTCTCCCTCCCTCCCTTCCTTCTTTCCTTCTTTCTGTCCTCTCTTGCTTCTCTCTCTCTCTTTCTCTCTCTCTCATATTTCCTATATAATTTAGTCTCAAAGCAAGTGGTTGGGACAAGCAAGGTTGATATCTAGTAGAATAATAACAGCTACAGCCCAACATGGGGTAGGTGGAGCTGGAAAGGGACAAGGGAGAAATGGCTACACATGGACTGTTGGACACAACATGGATGACAAGACTGTCCATGAGGTCAGATCCCAAGACTGGCAAAAAAGAAGTCTGAATTTGGAGTAAGATGGGCTGGGCTGGGCTGGTAGTTGTTGCCTAGAACAGGGTATCAGGGACTAAGTAAAGGAAGGAGAAAAGTCAATGCATGACTCAGTGCCTAGAGACAGGGGGTGAGGTAGTGCCTACGAGGTGGGAATAGAAGGCGGAGACCGAGGAAGAAAAGACTGGTTACATGAAGGAGGTATTGATCCATTGAGCGGAGAAACTGAAATTTGGGTAGTCAAGTTTCTCACTGTCAGAGAACAGAATTACGATATGGTAAGGAGATAAGTGAAATGAACTTTGCAGCGCTAAATTGGAAATAGGGATATTGATGTGAACTCATATGTAGAAAGAGATAAAAATATAGCAGTAAATGTGTACAAGTGCACGTTATTCTTTACGTTTTCTTTGGAATAGCAACATCTCAAGCGTAGTGAGCTCATGTAGCACCAAGATCTTGGCTTCTCAATACCATTTCAGATTTGGAGCAGGAAACTTCCAAGTTGAAAATTCTATTATGGAGACATGTCAGAATTCAAGGTAGTCAGCTTGAAGAGCTTCCAAATATGAGATCAAATAAAGCATAATAGTAGTAATAATAATAATAATAATAATAGTAACAGTTTCTCATTAAAATAAAAGTCATAAATTCTTATTGAAATTAATAAATATGAAACTAAATGGGGAAGAGAAAAAAAATCTACTTACAGTAGAAAGCAGCTAATAAGGAATAAGAGCGTCATTTCTAGGCTGGCAAGATGGCTGAGCAGGTAAAGCTGCTTGCCACCAAGCCTAACGACCTGAGTTCCATTCCTGGGACCCACATGGTGGAAGAAGAAAACTGACTCCCACAAGCTGTTCTATAATGTACACACATGTACCACTGGGCACATGTGCCTCCCCAAAATAAATAAATGTAGATAAGACAACATTACCTCTTGGCAACCATCCTAGTAATAATTAAGTCATTAATGAAAGTTAAAACTAGAGTATGAAAGTTTGATGAGGCTAGAATATTCAGGGCCTGAGTGGCTCAGTGGATGGCTCAGTGGTTAAGAGTACTTGCTACTCTTTGAGAGGACCAGAGTTTGGTTCCCAGTACCCACATCAGACAGTTCACAACTGCCTGTAACTCCTGCTCCAGGGGATCTGATACCATCTCATGGTCTCCATGGACAGCTACACACAAGTGCACATATGCACATGCAGATGTCACACATAACACATAAATTTTTTAAAACTTATGAAAAGAATAAAATCTTAAATTAGTCACAAAATATGTCTGTAAATACATCAGTTACAAAAAGGGAAAGGAGAAATTTAACACTAGAGGAACTCAGAAAACGCCTCAATCAAGAGCAAAGATAGCATAACTAGTAATAAGACTAAGGATACAGAATTTTTCTTTGGTCCGTGATTCTGCTCAGAATGGGTAAGCTAAGTCTAGTAATGAGGAAATAGCAGATGAACTCAAGCTGAAGGACCTTTTATAAATTACTTGATACTTGTAGTTTTCAAAAGATTGAAGTCATAAATATCAAGGAAAGACTGAGAAATTGTTCCCATTTGAAGGAATCTTAAAAAAAAAAAAAACCCAAGACTGAAGTTTCCCTTGCTATAAAGCACATTCTTGGGAAAATTGTTAGAACTCAAATTGAATCTCTGGATCTAGTAGTAGCATACCTACTTTTGCAATTTTCTGTCACTTTAAAATCATTTTAAAATACCTCTGCAGTCACAGTCTGTGAACCTCAGGAAGGGCCTAAACTGGCAGGGGCCTCACCCATAAGCTTAATGAGTTTCATGATAAATCTGTTTCAGGTTAGGTATGGTGGCTCAGCCTTCAATACCAGCACGTAGGAGGTAGAGAAAGGAGTATCAGGAGTTCAAGGACATCCTCAGCTACACAGTGAGTTCCAGGTCAGCATAGGCTCCTTAAGATTCTGACTCAAAACATAAATAATAAATTAAGTAATTAATTAAACTGATCTGTTTCTGCCTGAAGTACACATAGGATATGTTCCTGGAAATAAAAGCTGTAACTATACCTGTATATTTCGGTTGTTGCCGCATGAAATTGGGGAAATATGACTCTAGCATCACGCTCCAGCAGTTTCTTCTTAGTTGCCTTCAATTCCAGGAGGCATATTGTGTGCTCACCTTATGCATCCTCCAACTTAAATGATGCTGATTGGGTCGCTTGCTCTATGACAATATTTATCGCACATCTCAAGAGACTTTTCCCAAGGCCTAATTATTGGATGCCTGCTACAATTTGGGTTTTCCATTATCAACTTGAAAATAACTAGAGCTTCCTTAGAACCTGTATTTTTAAGTCCATGCAGTTATTCCCCCTTCTTTCTTTAAGATCTGACCCATAATGTAATGTCTTTGTTAGCTATCATGAGTTCAAATTTTTTGTCAGACTATATAAATAAAAGATAGGTAGAAAAGTCATAGTGGGATAAACTGTACACATCTCAGAATAGAACAATGTAAGGAAGTACTATGGCATCTCGTTGCCTGAAAGCATTGAGTATTCTTCGCAACAAAGGGACAATGACATTAACAGCATGTAGTAATATATCGTCAAAGCAGAAATCCCTAAATTCAGAATTGCATGGATGACTCTAAAAGGATTTGGCCATGTGTGGCTAATGTGTAGGGAGTAGTGGGAGGCTGGTAGAGGTCAGAATATTGAGCATTTTGATTGGCATATTGAGCAGTTTAATTTTATTCTGCTGATGTAGCTGTCTCTATACATCAGAGTTATGTTTAAGAAAGAGCCTAAAAGAGTGTGAGGACTAGACTGAAGTGTGAAGTGTGTGGAAGCAGAGGAAACTGGTAAAAAGCTATTACAACATTCAGAGAGCACTAGATCTGCTTGAAGATAGGCACAGTGGCAGGTTTGCTAAATGTGCTGCAGGCTAATCAGGGTTCAGTGTCCGATTGAATATGCCAATGTATATAAGGAAATAATTTCAGATGACTGGTTTGTAGCATGAGTGAGTTGGGGGAATGGGGAAAGAAAAGACCTTATTGGATGCTTATACTCACACAAGCATATGCCATGTAGAAGATTTGCTAGTTGCCTCCTAATAGGCCTTCTTTCTAGGTAACAAAGGCCTGAACAATCTGAAAATGGCATTAACCAGCCTTCTGTGCAATATGAGTAGAAATCTTGCCCAGACAAGACAATCTCATTAAAAGAAATCCTGGTGAGGGACTTGCTGAAGGGATGAGGGAAAGGAACACTACTGGTGGTCATGTAAACTGGTATGGCTACTATGGAAATCACTGTGAAGATTTCTCACAGAACTAAAAATAGACCTACCATGTGAACCAGCTATGATATTCCTGAGTATAGATCCAAACAACAGACACTAAGTCAGCATACCACAGAAATACTTGCACATCCTTTTTATTGTTGTACCATTCATAAAACCTAACAAATGGAGATCCCAGCCATCCCAGATGTCCACCAGCAGATAAAGAAACCATAGTATATATACACAATGGAATTTTATTAAACTTAAAGAAGAACGTAATCATGACATTTTCAGGAAAATGGATGGAACTGGAAATGACTATGTTAAGTGAAATAAGTCAAATGTTTTCTTTCATTGCAGATCCCAGATCTTAGCTATGTGAGTCAGGGTGAGTTTAGGCCATGAAACTAGACTAGAAATGGCTATGAAAGGGGATAAGATGCACCAGGGAAGGGAAAGGTAACAGAATGTCTACGATATGAAAGCAGAAAGGGGGACTGCTTGAGAGGAAGGGGACCAGCAAAGCAAAGGCCAGAGGGACAGGTACACAGAGTGAGAGAGACACATCAACATGAAATAAGTATTATGAAAGTGTCATAACGAACATGTTACTTTGCACATCAATTATAAGAACTAAGAAAAATTAGAAACTTAAATCTTTTTACTTGCACCCATCACTTTGATTTTCTTAAGCCTGCTGCACAGCTGGAGTGTGATACCGAAGACTGTGCAGAGGAGCAGAAAACTTGGAGTATGGATGCTCTTTACCTCTTGGAGCT
Source organism: Nannospalax galili (assembly GCF_000622305.1). Classification (NCBI taxonomy): domain Eukaryota; kingdom Metazoa; phylum Chordata; class Mammalia; order Rodentia; family Spalacidae; genus Nannospalax; species Nannospalax galili. Next base: position 596,148 of record NW_008349529.1, read on the forward strand.
AGGACCAACACCATTTTTTTAATTTAAATATCATTGACTTGGGGTTTTGTTCATACCAATGGAATCCAATCATAACCAATTCAGCTATGTTCTCTTTTCTAATAGAACTCTGACTCTCATTGGCTGAAGGCAACCATATGATGGAAGAGAGTCAGGTGTGTCACAGAGGTCCCTCCCTTTCCCTTTTCTAGTACATGATTTTGGAAAGTACACTTGATGCAACTCTGGATAATGGGCTGGGAAGACTCAGCTCTCAGGAAAGGTTAGCTGATAAGAAGAGACAGAAAAAAGTTCCTCCTTTTTCCAGAGGCATAGTCGTGACTGTGGTCCCTGAAACTGCACAGTTTCTTTATGGTCAGCTAGTTGAGATTAAACCACTGAATTGAAAAGGACAAAAAGTAAAAGAAGAAAGAAGTTGAATTTTTCTTGATGTCCTTTTTCTCTGGAACTAACTAATCAAGGGACTGGTTTATCTTCCAATTTCTCATTATATAAAATAATATATTCTGTGTACTGCTCAAACGGACTGAGTTTGAGTTTTATCTTATAGTTAAAACATCTCACTGAAATTTTATTGACCCTCAAAATGAAGAAGCATTTTAGGAGTAGGGGACACTGTGAGGAGAATTTTACTTCTAAAATGTTGACTTAAATGATCTGTTATGACTAGTAGGAAACTTGAAATGGAGTTGAATTGGAACACTGCAGCTATACAGATGCAGTTGAGCAATGATTTAGAAGTCCTTGAGGAACACATCAGATTGAGAAAGGAGGTGTGTACACGTGTCTGGAAAGCTACTTGATAGAATACATGAGCAAATGAAGACTCAGAAGTAGGGACACTGAAAGAGCAGACAAAAGTATGGAGGGAAGTCACCAAGGATGGTGGTTTCTGAAACAAGAGGGTAAAACTTGAAGGAGTTGCTTCAGAGGAGAGACTGTGGGGTTTGGCAGTGTGGAGTTCTTTCGTGCTGTTTGATGTCAGAGTTTTAATAAAGATCTAGAATGAGGGTTTATTTATAGTCACCTGGGAGACTGGAAGCTTTAGCTATCTCCATCTTCAATGCTTAAAGTAAGTAGCTTTGTTTTAAAAGAAACGCAATCACCAGTCTTACCGAAATGTGAATCTTGTGAGTTACAATAACAACCAACTTGGCAAGATATACCCACTATTACAATAGTGGCATGAATGTTCTGTGAGTAAACAATCACTTTCTGATTGGATTTAAGGCCTCCTTCACAAAATGAAGCCTACACCTGGCATTGTCTACTGGACCAAGTACCTGTGGTTTGACAGGTCACAGGCCATAGGGGAGAACCTACTACTATTATTCTGCTAAATGGACCCATTATTAAACTGATTCCTAACACCTTATCACTCTATCCATAGGTTAGTACATCTCCCAGCTCTCATCAAAGAAACTTCTTTTTGCAGCAGATGGTAATTAACACAGAGTCTCATGGGTGGTCAACATGCAGAGGATAAGAGACCCCGTGAAGTGCTTGGATCTAAAGGGGACATCTGAATCATTTCTCTCCCCTAAAGGCCCACAGATCTTTGCAGAAAAGGAGGCAAAAAGATTGTAAGAGCCAGAGGAGGTGTGTGAATACAAGGAAACCATGTTTTCCAGACACAAAAGGGTAGTTGCACATATGAATCTACAGCATTTGAGACAGTAGGCACAAGACCTGTACAAACTCAAACCAGACAAAATCCCAGTATGGAGCAGGGAGGTGGGCACAGCTATGGCTGAGGAACTGTTGGCAGCTGATAGCTGCTGGGTGAGGGAGAGTCTGTTTTCTTTAAAGGTGTGATGCTCAGAGGGTTGACCATGCCCCAGGGAGATGGACCCACACTTGAGTATTTGGGGAACACAAATTGGACTTGATATGCCTTAAAAATAGAGGACAAGGTGGGAAGGGGGTAAAGGAGGGATTTGAGAGGAGATGGAGGAGGGGGTCTATGATCAAAATATATTATATGAAATTCTCAAAGAATCAGTAAGAATATTAGACTTTGAAAAAAAAGGAGGAGGTGTCCATTCTAAACAAAGATACAGGTAACTGTGGTATGAACTGTTCTTGAACCACACCTGAAGGAACTGGAACTCTTTTCATTATTTATGAAAGGAAGGAACAGGAGGTGGTAACCTGAAGCCAGGCAGAGCTGATGAAAAGCTTTAGGGTAGGGATGACTCATCATGATTGAAAAGACACAGGAGAGTGAGCAAGTGAAGATATTAAAAGATGGTATCTGTGGTACAGCGCCTTGGGGAAAGACATGGGTGGTAAAGATGAAAGAGTATAAAGTCCATTCTAAATAAACTAAAGTTATTTTAGTTCATCCAGACTACTATATTTTTAATGTAGACTAGGTAGCTTATAACCAGTTTGTTTCTCAGATCTGTGGAGGCCAGGACATGTAAGATCAAGGTATCAGCAGATTTGGTATCTACTGAAAGATCACAGATGGTACCTCCTTGTTGAGTCTTTACATGGCAGATGGGAACTGGAAAAACTCTTCAGAAACTCTTTCATAGGTTTGCTAATCCCAAGGTTGAAGCTAATGTGATCTAATCGCTTTCCCAAATGGCCCACCTCCCAAGATCATCACTCTGCAAGTTATGATTTTTTTTTCCAGAGCAAAGATGTATCTCATGCAAAATGGGCTATAATTTTCAGGTTCACAGTTGAATTAATACAGTTATGCAATATTGTACTCAGTATAAACCATATGAAACATAAAATTGAATGAGGTTTTAACCTTTAAAAAATCTCCATTTCATTTTAAAATATACTGTTTCATACAGAAAAACTCATTTTTAATGCAACTAACACTTAGATGTTTGCACATGCCTCTCTAATCTCTATATAACAGATTATTACGAGTCACAGTCGGTTACTTTCTGAGATTCTTGGCACCTGAGCATGGATACAATGTCATCAGGTAGATTTCAATAGTAATATTTATCACTTCTACTAATTAACATGAAGCAAATTTTTATGATTCTTCTTCAAATATAACTCATTTTTTCATTTATTGATTTGTGTGTGTATATGTGTGTGTGTGTATTTCGTACAGAACATCCCAAATAATCTTATTCATCTATATACCCAAATCCTAAATGATAGCCTCCCATAGCCCCCCCACCCCCACTGGAGCCCATATACTCTGTCATCCCTGTTATTATCCAATGTGTTGTTGGCTCCCCCAACCGTTCCCCAGTGTTTGTCCATCCACTGAGTCTAGTCAGTCTATCTACAGTTCCTTGTTTTAAGAAGGTCAGCTGTTCCTTATCTAGCAGCAATCAGTTTGTCAATATTCCTTTAGATAAGATTGGGGTCTGCTGTTCATTCTCCCAGTTCTATGCTGGGTTATTGTCTGGGAGTCTCTTGGGCCACCCTGGCCAACAACTCAAAGGAAGATATCTCCAGTCTGGCATTGTTCCTTGTTATGTAGCCTTTAGCTATACACATGGACTCTTAAAGAATTATATTGATCCCTTTAATCTTTGATTATACGTTCCTTTTGGGTGTTTAAGACCATATATTTGGGCCAGATAAACCATTTTATTTCTACTCATAAGGCCATTTGATGATCTCTTCCTCAGGGGTCACATGGGCTTAGGAGGAGCTCCTGGCTCCTTTTTTTTTTTTTTTAAATCAGTTCCATCTATGTGAAGAAAAGTCAAAGGTCCTACTTGACCATGGCTGGCTTCACTTGGAAGCAGAGAGGAAATGGTTTCTCCATGTTGACCCTCCTCTTTGTAGATCTGATGCTGGTTCAGGTCCCTCTCGGGGGGGGGGGTCTCCATGGCCTCCTTGTTCAAGAGGACAGGTGACTCACCAGTTACAGGACATGTTGAGAGGTGCTCATAGTCCCCTGGAACTTAGTCAACCTAGGAGGGCAAGGAGCAAAAACTGTCCTTTAAGTCCCTCTGACCAAATTAATATAAGCCTCAAAGTATGGCTGTTAAACATCCCAAGAAGGTTAGTTTCACCAGTCTGGTACTTTTAATTACCATGTGCCGTGTAGATAAAGCTTGGGCAAAGACCAAAAATCCTCAGATAAACCTTGCCAAGACACATATTATGTCCCTTGAGCTAGGTGTATGTATAATTTGTCAGTAGGTTGTTGGACTAATATGGTTCCCTCTAGTTTTTTTTAAAAACTAGCTAAGCATTATTTATTTCTCTCACTGTCTAACCCTTCCTCCATGGTTTCCCCATTTAAAATGCCCCCATTTTTCCCATTTCTCCCTTAATAATAAATACCCTTGCCCTATGGTCTCACCTCACTTGAGCTCCTTCTTTCCCATTATCCCCAAGGATCCTTGTATAACCCTCCCTCCCTACTTAAAATAACCCCATTTTAATCTATATCTCCCCCTATTAACGCCCACTTCCTACTGTTCTTCTCTTTCAGATTCTTTCTTTTCCTTTACCTCCCTGGTTCCTTTTCACTATCCTGGTTGATGTAGTTATGTCTGGATACATACTCACTTATGAGGATTTGGTGCTAGGATCCACATATAAGGGAGAACATATGACTTTTTTTTCCCCGAGTCTGTGTTACTTTACTTAGTATAACAGTTTCTAGTTCTATCCCTTTACCTGAAAATTCCATGATTTCCTCTTTACTGCTGAGTAAAACTCCATTGTATAAGTGAACCACATTTTCATTGTCCATTCATCAGTTCAGGGACACGTCGGTTGCTTCCATCTCTTAGCCATTGTAAAAGAGCAGCAACAAACATGGATGTATAAGTGTCTCTGCAAAAAGATGACTTCTTTGGCTATATGGCAAGGAGTGGTATAACTAGGCAGCACTCCTTGGCAGATGCCCAAAGAACTCATTGGTTCATTTTTAGTTTTTTAAGAATTCTCCATACTGCTTTCCATAGGGATTGAACAAGTTTGCAGTCCCACCAGCAGTTGATGAGCGTTCCCTTTCCCCACTTCCTCTCCAATATTTGGTATCGTTCCTTCTCTTGATCTTAGCCAGTCTGACTGGGGTAAGATGAAATCTTAAAGTGGTTTTAATTTGCATTTCCCTAATTACTAGTGATGTTGAACATCTTTTAAGATGCTTCTTAGCCATCTTTATTTCTTCTTGTGAGAACTCTGTGTTCAGTTGCTTAGCCTACCTTTTAATTGGGTTACTTCCTTTCTTGATTCTTTGTTTTTTGAGTTCGTTATATATTCTGGATGTTAAACCTCTGTCAGCTGTGTTGCTGGTGAAGATTTTTCTCCCGTTCTGTGGGTTTTCTCTTCACTTCCTTGGCTGCTTCTTCTGATGTCCAGAAGCTTTTTAATTCAGTGAGGTCCCATATGTTGATTCTTAACCTTGGTTCTAGGGCAATTGATGTCTGGTTTAGAAAATCCTTTCCTATACCTATATCTGGCAGGTTTTTTTCCAATTTTCTCTTCTAACACTTTCAGAGTTTCAGGCTTTACACTGAGGTCTTTGATCCATTTGGAGTTGACTTTTGTGCAAGGTAAAATATAGGGGTTTAGTTTCATTCTTCAACAGGTAGAAATCCAGTTTTGCCAGCACCGTTTGCTGAACATCCTGTCTTTCCTCCAGTGAATGTTCTTGGCCCCTTTGTCAAATATCAGGTGGCTGAAATTGCATATTTGGGTCTTCAATTTTGTTCCATTGATCTATGGGTCTATTTTTGTGCCAGTACCATGTTGTTTTTATGACTATAGCTCTGTAATACAGTTTAATATCTGGCATAGTAATCCCCCCAGCATTGCTTTTTGTGCTCAGGGCTGTTTTGGCTATCTGAGGTCTTTTGTGCTTCCATATAAATCTTAGGATATTTTTTTTCCAATTCTGTGAAAAATGTCATGGGGATTTTGATTGGCATTGCATTGAATCTATAAAAGGGTTTTGATAGAATGGTCAATTTCACAATATTAATTCTTCTAATCCATGATCATGGGAGGTCCTTCCATCTTCTGATGTCTTCCTCAATCTCTTTCTTTAAAGACTTAAAATTGTCATTGTGGAGGTCTTTAATGTCTTTGGTCAGGTTTATTCTGAGATATTTTAGTTATTTATTTTTGCATCTATTGTGAAGGGGAGTATTTCCATATGCTCTTTCTCTGATTGCTTGTTATTGGTACATAGTAAGGCTACAGACTTTTGTAGATTATTTTTGTACCCTGCCACTTTACTGAACATGTTAATAATTTGTAGGAGTTCTCTGGTGGAATTTTTGTCATCTCTTAGACATATCATCTGCAAAACGGTTAATTTGATCTCTTCTTTTCCAATTATTACGCCTTTAATTTCCTTCTCTTGTCTTATTGCTCTTGCAAGAGTTTCAAGCACTATTTTAAAGAGTGGAGATAGTAGACAGCCTTGTCCAGTTCCTGATTTCAGTGGGAATACTTCCAGTTTTTCTCCATTTAGAATGATATTGGCTGTGGGTTTGTTGTATATAACTTTAATTAATTATGTTGAGGTATGTTCCCTCCAGTCCAGTTCCCTCTAGGACTTTGAACATAAATGCATGTTGAATTTTGTCAAAGGCTTCTACTGCTTCTATTGAGATGACCATGTGGTTCTTGTCTTTGAGACCACTTATATGATTTATGATGTTTATTAACTTACATATATTGAACCATTCCTGCATCTCTGGGATAAAGTCAACTTGATCATGTTGGATGATCTTTCTAATGTGTGTCTGTATGCAGTTTGAAAGTATTTTGTTGAGAATTTTTGCATCTATGTTCATTAAGGATATGGGTCTATAGTTTTCTTTTTTGGTTGTATCTTTACCTGGCTTCAGTATTAGACTGATGCTAGCTTTATAGAAGGAATTTGGAAGTTCTCCCTCCATTTCTATCATTTTGAATAAATTAAGTAGTATTGGATGTAGATCTTCTTTAAATGTCTGATAGAATTCTGCTATAAATCCATCTGGTCCTGAGCTTTTTTTCAGTCGGGAGGTTTTGTATTACTGTTTCAGTAATTACTGTTTCCTCTTTATGTCTACAGTCTGTAGCGTTATCTAGGTTTGTAAAGTATTCTCTTATAATGTTCTGGATCTCTTTGTTGTCTGTTGTGATGTTTTCCCTCTCATTTCTGATTTTGTTGATTTGGAGGTGCTCTTCTTTCTTTTGGTTAACTGGGCTAGCAGTTTATCAGTCTTGTATATCTTTTCAAAGAACCAGCTCTTGGATTCCTTGATTCTTTGTATTGTTTTCTTTGTTTCTATTTCATTAATTTCTGATCCGATTTTTATTATTTCTTCTTATCTGTTGGGTTGGGTTTCATTTGTTGCTGCTTTTCAAGTGTTAAATCATTTATTTGTGTTCTTTCTGATTTTTCAATGAATGCACTTAGAGCTATAAACTTCCTCTAAGGACTGCTTTCAATGTGTCCCAGAGGTTTTGTTGTGTTGTATGGTCCTTTTCACTTAGTTCCAGGAATACTTTTAGTTCTTTTTAAATTTCTCCTTTGATCCATTCATCATTTAGGAGCATGTTGTTTAATCTCCATGTGTTCATGTAGTTGCTAGGTTTTCTTCCACTGTTGATTTTAAGCTTTATTGCATGGAATTATTTCAATCTTTTTGTATTTGTTGAGGCTTGTTTTGTGCCCCAGTATATAGTCAATTTTGGAGGAGGTTCCACAGGGCACTGAATAGAAAGTATATTCCTTGGTGCTTGGGTAGAATATTTGGCAGATGTCTGTTAGGTCCATTTATGTATGGTATTGTTTAACTCAGATGTCTGTCTGTTAATTCTCTGTTCTGTTGACCTGTCTAATGGATACAATGGGATATTGATGTTCCCTACTATTAATGAGTTGGATTTAATCTGGGTCTTAAAGTCCTGTAGTATTTTTTATATGAAGTTGTGTGCACCAGAGTTCAGTGAATATATGTTCATGATTGTAATATCTTCTTGGTCAATTTTTCCTTTGATCAGAATAAAGTGGCCCTTTTTATCCTTCTGATTAGTTTTAAAGTCTATTTTGTCAGATATTAGAATTGTAATGCCTGCTTTTTTCTTAGTACCATTACCTTGGTATATTTTTTTTCCATCCTTTCACCTTAAGGTAGTGCCTGTCCTTGAAAGTGAGATGAGTTTCTTGCAGACAACAAAAAGACGGTAAAATTATCTGTTCAACTAATCTGTGCCTTTTGACTGGGGAGTTCAGTCCATTGATATTTAAAGTTATTAATGAAAGATGTGTATTGATTCCTGTTGTTTTTATTTCTGTTCACATTCTTAGTGTAGCTATGCATTGCCATTGTTATACCTTCATTAAATTTATTTCTGTAACCCCTTGGGTGTAGTCATTCTTTTCTTCAGCTCTTTGTATTGCTTCAAGAACTTTCTGAAGGGTTCGATGAATTCTTTCACCCTATTTATGTCATGGAAGATTTTTCTTTCTCCTTCAACTAAATAGACATTTTGGCTGGGTATAGTAATCTGGGTTGGCATCTGTGGTCATTTAGAACTGGGAATACTTTGGTCCAGGCTCTTCTGGCTTTCATAGTTTGCACTGAAAAGTCAGCTGTAATTCTGATGATGGGTTTTCTCTTACATGTGACTTGTTTTTCTTTTACAGCTTTCAGTACTTCAGTACTCTCTCTTTGTTCTGTATGTTTAATGTTTTTACTATGATGTGCTGTGGAGAGTTTCTTTTCTGGTCCTGTCTATTTGGTGCTCTTTGTGCTCCTTATATTTGTATGGGCATGTCTTTCTTTAATTTTCAGAAATTTTCTTCTACAGTCCAGTTGAAGATCTGGTCCATACCATTAGCCTGGGATTCTTCTCCTTCCTGTATGCCTATGATTCATAAGTTTGGTCTTTTTATGGTGTCACAAAATTCCTGCATATTCCATTCTTGTGTTTTCTTAAATTTTTTGTAATCTTTGCTTGAGAGGTCTAGTTCGTCCACTTTATCTTCCAATCTTGATATTCTGTTTTCCATTTCATTCATCCTATTGGTGAGGGTTTCACCTGTTGTTTCTAATTACTAATTAGAAACTCTAATTACTGAGTGCTTTATTTTCTTCTTCATTTCAGCCCCAGTATTCTTCAATATTTCTAACTCTTTTCTGAATTCATTCAGAAGTTTATCCCTATCTTCTTTCAGGTCTTTGATTTCTTTGTGTGTTCTTTAAATTCACGGAATTCCTTTATCATGTTTATAATTGTTCTTTTGAATCCCATGTCCTGTGTTATCTCTAGGGGTTTCTCACTGTACTCCTCTACAGGACTGTTGGTACTTGCTGGGGATATATTATTTAGGTTTTCATGTTGCTATTTTTTCACTGTGACTTTGACACATGTCTTTCTTTTGTAGTTTCTGATACTTGTGTGAGACTCAAGCCTCCCTTTGTTGAGTTTAGGTCTGCTTCTTTTTGTAAACGTTATGTGTCTTTGTGGTTTACTTGTTGGGCATGAAAAGCTGGTTAATCTAGGCTTCAGGTTCTCTCTTTTGATTTTATATTGGAGGCCCCAAATTACTTTCATCTTGTTGATCAGGAGTTCCCACAGTGACCCAAGTTGGATGAGGATCAGATGCTTTCAACCTTTCTCCTAAGGTCTAGATCCCTCTAGGAAAGATGCTGGCTCCAGGAAGCTGGGGTCTAGGCCACCCTGGGATGCAAAGGGAGGTGGGGCAGGAACAGGCCCCAGGACTTCTCCAGACTAGAGGGATGAGTTTTCTTGTTCTGGATGTAGAGGATCAGGAATCAGTGGGGAGTCTAGGCCAAGACATCAGTCCAGAGGTCTGGGATGCCAAGACAAAAAATGGGCTAGTCCCCAGACTAGGAGGAGAGATGGGATCAGGGAGCTGGGAGGGTGAATGAGGCTGAGGGAGTAAAGGTGCAGGGGGCACCGCCAAACTTACCCAGGAAAGATGCTGGCCCCAGGAAGCTGGTGGCTGTGCCTCCCCAGTTATGATTTTTAACATATGAATTTGGGGATATAAAACATTCCCACCATATCAGAAGGAGTAGAGCTGTGTAGCTCAAATAGCCTCCAGCTAGGATTCCTGAGCATTTTCATATACTGTGGTTTCTGCTTTCTCTGGAAGCAGAGTGATCCTTAAATAGTCTTCCTAATTTTCTCATCCTCCATAAACAAACAAATGAATAAAATGCCAGACGTGAAAAATGAACAGTTAGCAGATTTTTATTCAGTAGAGAACAATTCTCTGAATCAATGTGATCTTTTGTAATAAAATTGGCCATTTCCTGAGATTATGAATTTCTGATTTTTGAAGATTTCAAGTAGAGACTGGCAAACAGCCCTGACAGATGCTGCAGAAAAAAATTAAAAGCACCATATACAACTGGATGAGTTCACATTCCCTTCCAATTCCTACATTCTGGGGTGCTTGAGTACTAATATGAGTAGATGAAACTTCATAGAGGGCAGAAAAAGACAAACAGAGGACAGAGCTAAGAAGAAATTGGTACCCAGGACAACATGAAAATCCTGGGGTATCATAAAAATAGAAATCAAGGGAAAGGATTCAAAGTAAGGTTTACCTTCTGTAAGAGTTTTGCTATTTGTTTGCTCATTTTTCTCTAACTTTCTGCTAAAGTGATAGTGCTATAGTTTTATGTAAATTCTAAGTCAAAATTTGAAAACACATCAGGCCATGTCTATACTTAAGTCTTATATTGAGTAGACTTTCCAGTCCATCATGGAGGCCAATCTTCATATGAATAAATTATTGGATATGGCATGAAAATTGTGACCAAACACTGACTTTTAGACTTTTCATTTTCTATCAGCAGAAATGGCAAGAACAAAGTATTAAATTGTGGCAACAGTAGGAATTATTAAGTGGGTAGTTTTTCTTAAAAGTAAAGGAATTTATTTAATCATTAATAGTAGCTAATGTGTTGTTTTGTTCCATGAGTAAAGTATGTGTGCTGATTATTGCTAAGTGAAAGGCTAAGTATAAGTAGGAAAAAAAAAATAAAGACAAAAGAGGTGCTCTGCTCATTGTGAAAGACAGAATTGTTGAACTTCACTAATTATATTAATTGACATGAATAATGTATCAGGAAAAGAGGTTGATTACTATCAGTAGTAATGAATTTAAATCACACAACAACCTCTTCAAAGACATGTACCAGATTCACAGGCATCCTTTCAGCCACACACGTCTCCTGGGCTATCTATTTCTAATTCATAAAGGAAAAGAAGGTGTGGGTGGGCAGGTGACTTGTGACATGTCTCGCAGCAAATAGCTGCCAGAATCCAAGCTCAGAACAGAGTTCAACTACTGTCTTATCTAATCCTTCAAGTGTCAATTTGTATCTCAAGCTATTTTCAGAAAGGATTGCACTGTTGGAAGAATATCAAACATTTGGCTAAAACAGGAGTGATGGAAATACTTGAAATGACTTCACAGAGCCTGACTGACTGATAAAGAAGCTATTTCCTGGCGAAATGGCTTATTGAAGTAGTGCTGAAAATACTTGGTTCAGTTTCTCACCCATCATTAATGGTGTGAGCTACAAGTTAGTAATGGACACAGGTGGCCTCAATCTATTGTATGTACCCATGCTTGATGTTACAACAAAGGACCCATCTACTATTACTGGAATGTGTTCTAAAACCCCCAACATACTTTCTGTCTCAGTGGATTTCAAACATCCCCAGATTCCTTGAAGGGGCCACTGATAAACTTCCTTAGAGCAAATGATTGTAATCTAGAACAAGTCGGATGAGCTACTTTGTAGACTTCTTTACAGTTACGGCTGAACAAAGAGGTTGGCATGAGTTTGGAGGAAACAAGCTGGGGAGACAAACTAGCTTAGAAAAATATGGGCTTAAAACTTTGTGTATAGGCAAAATTCCTGATGTCTGGAAGTTTTTGAAATATATATGACTCAGAAATAGGAAGTGGAAGTAGAAAAGGGGTCCCAAGTATGTATCTTCTTAATATGGAGGAAGGTAGTTACTTTATAGCATCACAGAGTGTGCTTTAGTGCACACTCAGTGCAGGATTGAATGGGTGTTGTTTGGCAAGTAGTGTGTACAAGGCAGAATGGCAAGCATACAGTAACAAACAAGAATGAACAAAAAGCAGAGTTAGGGTAAGAATCAGGAGGATCTGAAAGAAAAGGAAAAGTCTGCACTTCATTTCTTCTGTCGAGTTTCTCTGCTTTTCTTAGACTGTTAAATGCTGCTCCCAGGAAACACTTTTACAGTATCCTGTACTCAGTGCATACAGTTCTGTTTCTTAAGTTGGGTGAGTTCCCCATTAAGCTCAAATTCTCTGAGAGCAGGCAGTCAGTCCTGCTCACTTTCCTCACTGACCATTCCACAAAGGCTCTGGTGTGCCGTGTGTACTCACTATATATTTGTTAAGTAAATGGATGAATGGGCAATAGGGGACCATCTATGGTCTCTGAGTTGAGAAGGTGTGTGATTCAGAAGCATTAGGTAGCAGGAAGTGCAGCACACTCTGGAAAGAAGATGGGAAAGTTTCCCTGCCTTCACTTTACCAGGGCTAGAAGGATATCTTACTTGGATCCAAGCCATGTGCAATTGTGCTTATCCTTTAAGTGACTGTGGAATCTAAAGGAGCAGGAGAAGCTGCCAGGCATGCTCCTCTCATCCCGTCCTCCGTAAGGAGCTTGTTTGTCTTAGAATCACAGGTCAGGAGGTTGAGCCTTAGAGGAATTTTTGGTTTTCAGGAGGCCACAGTGTTTACATGGAGCAAACTGAGACTAGATCCCAAATCCCCCAATTTTTATCTAAGGGCTGTACTTTTTATGCCTTTATGTGATTCTTTAAGAAGATTCTTCTTACAGGACTACTTTTTAGGACGTGTTTGAGGAGATATGTTGAGCCAGGAAAGTATTATCTCCAAGTGGTAGTATATTGAAGGTCCATGTAAAGGAAGATACTGTGTGCCATAGTCAACTTCACTTGTCGGCTTGGCACACCTAGGAAGAGGGAAACTCAACTGAGGAATTTCCTCAGCCAGTTTGGCCCATGACATGTCTGTGGAGCATTTTGATGTAGGATGGCCCAGCCCATTGTGGAAGGTGCAATTGCAGGGCAGGCCGATCTGGGTTGTATAATAAAGGTAGCTGAGCAAGCCAGAGAAAGCAGCCCAGAAGCAGTGTTTCCCTTATGTTGTCTGCATTGGTTCCTGCCTCCAGATTCTTGCCTTGAGCTCCTACTTTGGCTTCCCTTGATAAGGGAGTGTAAAATGAAACAAGACCTTTCCTCCCCAAGTTGGTTTTGGTCACAGTATTTATCAGAGCAGTGAAGAAGCAAACTAGAACACCACGCAAAGAAAAAGATAATGGTTCTGAGAACACTCGTAAAGAAAGAGCTTATTGTTTTGACACTAGTTTAGACTTAGAAGAGAGGCTGGGGGGATATTGATAAATCAAAATGGGTCATTGTGTCTTTTACATTTAGTACTATCCGGGTTCCAAGAAAAAAAATCAAATACTGTGTAAGGCTGGAATTAAATCAATTATATCCCCAAAGTATATTCTTAACAAGCTTTCCTGATAATTCTATCTGGTAAAAAGTAAGGAAAGCAGTAAGGGAAATGTGATCCTTTGACTTAACTATAAGCTACAGAAAAGGATTTGTTGAAAATGTAAGCTATGGTACAACTTTGGAAGCATAAAATGATGTTTGATATTTATTTATTCCTAGAGTGAGCGGAGTAGATGAACAAGGAGGGCAAAGTGGAGCATATTCAGCCATGATTATGTTTTAAAATGTGATGTCTTAAAGTTTTCAAAATAGGTGTTCATTGCAGAGGAGTGCAGAAAATAATTAGGAGATAACACTAATAACATTCTGATGCACATTATCCTGGTTTTTATATGTATATTATGTTTTTCTTCTTAATTTGTATCATAAAATTTACATAAAATATAATGTCCGGCTCTCTTCAATTGACAATACACCATTGTGCATTTTCTCATTTTATCACACAAACTGCTGAGACATTATTTAATGTTTAGATGATATTCCATTAAAATAAAAATACTGATGGTTAATGTTTACCAGTATTGTGTGCTATATACTATGTATTCGGTGCACATGAACTATTGCATTATATTTAACATGCAAGATGATCTTCATAGCACATACTCTTAGGACTTGCTCAAGGGTATGAAACAAAGACCTGGAAAATTCAGATTTGAGTCCAGATAACTTACAAGAGTCTGTAGTCTTACCTACCACATTATAGTTTTCCTCATATAGGAATTTATCATCTCCTCTCATTATTTCCAGCCTGCTTTGTCTGTTAGGATTGACTTGAAATGAAATAAGTCGCTCTTGTTACTTATAGTATTAGGATGTTTTCCCCGGCAGTCTTTTCATTCTTTTGCTTACTACTTTACATTTTTGTGTACAACGTCTTCAGTATTATTGGCAACCACAAGTCACGTACTTCTCTGCAGTGGTTTGCTGTTGTTAGAGCCTAACATTGACGTCATTGTACTTTGGCCCCAGTCTATCTTTATTGTTTTCCCATCATCTTGGAAATGTTTTGTTGAAACTCTGGAGCAGTAGAATTCTTGATTTCCAGATTAGACTACTTCAGGAGAATTGAAAGAGGACTCTTTTCTTGTCAGAGCCTACTTCTTGTCATAGATGCTGACAAGTGAGGCAGTACTTGTACCTGTGCTGGACTGGAAGACTGTAAAACTAACAGGAAGTACAAGGATTCTGAATACATTCATTTTTAAATATATCTGAGGTTTATTGTAATATATTGTATAAAGGGGCTGGAGTTAGTGTTTACTAATCTTGTGAAAGATCTGAGTTCAGTTCTCAGTACTCAGATCAGGCTGCTCATGATCAATTGTAACTCCAGTTCCAGAGGATCTAATGTTCTATGGCCTTCATGAGCACTGCCATGCATGTGGTACACATAAATTCACATAGACACAGACATAGACACAGACACAGACACAAACACAGACATAGACACACACACACACACACACACACACACACAAGTCACAAAATGAGAATCTAAGTTTATGTTGATTTCATTTGTTTATTTATTGTGTTTTTTAGACAAGGTCTCCCTGTAACCCCAGCTGGCCTAGAACTTGCTAAGTATACCAGGCTGGCCTCAATCTCACAGAGATCCACCTACCTCTGCCTCCCAAGGGCTGTGATTAAAGGCATGTGCCACCACATCTGGCTATTAATTTCTTTCTTTTTTTTCTTTTTATTGATTTTTTGAGTATTTCATACAGAACATCCCAAACAATCTTATTCATCTTTATACCCGCACCCCAAATGGCACCCTCCTGCAGCCACACCGCCCCCCACTGGAACCCATATACTCTGTCATCCCTGTTACTGTCCACTGTGTTGTCAGTGCCCCCAGCCATTCCCCAGTACAAGTCAGTACACTGACTCTAGTTGGCCTTGTTTTATGAAGATCAGCTCTTCCTCATCTAGCAGCAATCAGTTGCCAACATTCCTTTAGATAAGATTAGGGTCTGCTGTTCATTCTCCCAGTTCTATGCTGGGTTACTGTCTGGGTGTCTCTTGGGCCACCCTGGCCAGCAACTCAAAGGAATGTATCTCCTGTCTGGCATTGTTTCTTGTTATGTAGACTTTAGCCATACACATGGAACTCTTAAGGAAATATACGGATTCCTTTAATCTTTGGATATACTTTCCTTTGGGGTGTTTAAGACCAAACAGCACAAATAAACCTGTTTATTTTTACTCTTAAGGTCATTTGAATATCTGGTCCTCAGGGGTCACATGGATTTGGGAGGAGACCCTGGCTCCTTTCTTTTATCAGTTCCATCTATGTGAAGATAAGTCAAAGGCCCTGTTCGATGGTGGCTGGCTTCACTTTGAAGCATAGAGGAAATGTTTCCTCTGTGTTGGCCCTCCTCTTTGTAGACTGGACACTGGTTCAAGTCCATCTGGTGTGGTCTCCATGGCCTCCCTGAACAAGAGGAAAGGTGACTCACCACAGTTACAAGACATTTTGAGAGATGCTCTGTGTTCCCCTGGAACTTAGTTGACCTTGGAGGGCAAGAAACAAAAACTTTCCTTTAAGTCCCTCTGACAAGATTAATATAGGCCTCAAAGTATGCCTGTTAAACATCCAAGAAGGTTAGTTCCACCAATCTGGTACTTTTAATTACCATGTGCCATGTAGATAAAGCTTGGACAAAGACAAAAGGTTCTCAGATAAACATTGACTAGACATATATTTTGTTCTTTGAACTAGCTGTATGTATAAATTTGTCAGTAGGTTGTTGGACTAATATGGTTCCCTCTGATTTTTTAAAACTAGTTAGGCATTATTTATCTCTCTCACTGTCTAACCCTTCCACCATGGTTTCCCCATTTAAAGTGCCCCCATTTCCCCATTTCTCCCTTAATAATACCCTTGCCCTATGGTCCCACTTCTCTTGATCTCCTTCTTTCTCTTTTCCAAGGGTCTTTGTATAACCCTCCCTCACTCCTCCCATTTAAATAACTCTATTTTTATCCCTATCTCGCTTAGTAATACCTGTTTCCTACTGTTCTTCTCTCTCAAGTTCTTTCTTTTCCTTTACCTTCTGGTTCCTTTTCATTATCCTGGTTTCTGTAGTTATGTCTGGATACATACACACTTATAAGGATTTGGTGCTAGGATCCACCTATGAAGGAGAACATACGTCACTTGTTTTTCTGAGTCTATGTTATTTCACTTAGTATAACAGTTTCTAGTTCCATCCATTTACCTGAAAATTTCATGATTTCATTTCTTTACTGCTGAGTAGATCTCCATTGTGTAAATGTACCACATTTTCATTATCCACTCATCAGTTGAGGGACACTTAGGTTGCTTCCATCTCTTAGCTATTGTGAAAAGAGCAGCAACAAACTTGGATGTACAAGTGTCTCTGTAATAGGATGAGTTCTTTAGGTATATGCCAAGGAGTGGGATAAGACTGGATCAAATTGTAGGTTCATTTTTAGTTTCCTAAGGGTCCTCCACACTGCTTTTCCACAGGGATTGAACAAGTTTGCAATCCCACCAGCAGTGGATGAGTGTTCCTCTTTCCCCACATCCTCTCCAACATTTGGTATCATTTGTATTGCCTAAATACTGTTTCATGTGTCACCATCCACTGGAGAGTGCTTAAGCTTGGCCTATCGGGGGCCACACCCTTAAAGAAAACTAACTCCCCCTCTCCCAGCTACTATCATTTGCCAATAGCTCCTCAGCTTAGGGGTGAGACTGTAACACACATGAAAGTGTGGCTAGATAAGTCATAGATTCTAGGGGGAAAGCCTACTGTTACTAGTCTGCTAAATGGACATAGTATTAAACTAACTCCTATATGCATAGATTATTGCATATTTCAATCCTCAGCAGGGCAGCTTTTTTTTTACAGTAGATGCCAGCTAACACAGAGACCCACAACTAATCAATATGCACAGAATAAGAGACTTCTGAGTACTCATCCCTAAATGGACATGTAAATCACAAGCTCTTTCTATTTCTTATTGGAGAATCCTTACTACTTACTTTAACATCTGTTTATGATTAATAATTCTTAATATTAAAATTTCCTGTTCAAGTTACTATTCTGTATCTGCTTCCTGACTGAATCCTGATGACACTACTCTTCAACAATCTCATAAATTCTTCTATTTATCTTTCAAAGTGAACTTTAGAATTAATATATAAACAAAAGGAAAAAAACCTTTTTAGGTGTTTCTTTAGAATCACATTGGTCCTAGACATTTATTTGTGGCCTTCTTTGTGTTCCTTGGGGGGAAATTTTATTTTTTTCATTTCTGCCATATAAATTTCTGGTTACCCCTTTGATACTGTGCTGTCTGTTATTATGAATATGCCTGCACTGAGTCTGCACAAAAATTGGCTCAACAAAAGCAAGGCATGTCTGGAAGTGGGGCTCAGGGGGCCCTACCCCTCACTGCTGAACTATTTTTTTTTTATAGATTGGGAAAGAGGGAAAAATCATTGCCTTTAGATGTGTACTCACTGATGACCACAGCAGGCTCCACTAAACATTTCTGATCTAATAGCCAGATTGATAGTACTGGTTAAATTGAATGGGCCATAAAACAAACCAAAAATCATGAACCTGGGGAAAGGCCTAGCAGAGATGAGAGGGCACTGATAAAGATGGGAGAGAGAAGAGTATAGAGGAGAGAACAATCAGCACACTTTATACACCTACATGAAATTGTCAAATAACAAAAATAATAAAAAATAAGAAGCAAGATGGAGAATAGTTGACTAATTGGCACCTGATGTCAACCTCTGGCCCCCACATACATGCACAAATGTATGTATGCATGCATGCACATGAGCATATGCACATACATGTACCACACACACCAAAAAGGCTGCAGAAAGTAGCAAAAGTGATGATAAAGAGCATCTTTTCACTACTATAAAGGAGAAATATCTGTGTGTTTAGCCATTAATGATATTGATATTGATAGTTGGTTTAAGATTTGTGCTATAATTTTAAAGAAGCACCTTCCTGGTCCCCATTTGCTAAGAGGTTATTTTTATCTTAACTCAGATCAAAATTCTTTCAACTTTTGTGGAGATTATTTCCATTCTTTAGCCTTTTGATGTGGATATTTTGTGTTAGTAGATTTCTTTTTTTTCCCATTACAGCTTTCACATATTTAATAACAATTTCCAGACCAACAATACATCTTTTTCAAAAGTGGCTATAAATTTTTAGGTTTACAATTGAATTAATACAGTTAAACAATATTGAACTCAGTATAAACCCTGTAAGACATAAAATTGAATGAGTTTTTAACCTTTAAAAAAGATCCCCATTTCATTTTAAAATATGCTGTTTCCTACAGAAAGACTCATTTTTAATGCTGCTAATACTTAGATGTCTGCACGTGTCTCTAATCTCTATGTATCTGATTATTACTAGTAACAGTCAGTTACACTCAGGTCCTTGGCCCCTGAGTATGGATATAAAGTCAGCAGGTACATGTCAATGGTAATGTTTATCACCTCTACTAATTAACATGAAGTAAATTTGTGTGGTTCTTCCTCAAATATAAGTCATTTTTTTATTTGTTGAGTCTTTTGTGTGTATGTGATACAGAACATCCCAAAC
>NW_008349529.1:615362-620439 GCF_000622305.1 Nannospalax galili
TAGCTTCCCCCCTCAACTGGAGGCCATATACTCTGTCATCCATGTTACTGGCCACTGTGTTGACTGTGCCCCCAGCCGTTCCCCAGTGCTTGTCCATCTGCTGAATCTAGTCAGCCTATCTAGAGAGCCTTGTTTTAGGAAGATAAGCTGTTCCTCATCTAGCAGCAATTAGTTGTCAATATTCCTTTAGATAAGATTGGGGTCTGCCGTTCATTTTCCCAGTTCTATGCTGGGATACTGTCTAGGAGTCTTTGGGGCCACCCTACTCAATAACTCAAAGGAAGGTATCTGCTGTCTTACATTGTTTCTTGTTATGTAGCCTTTAGCTATACATATGGACTCTTAAAAAAATTATATTTACCCCATTAATCTTTGGCTATATTTTCCTTCTGGGTTTTTAAGACCCCACAATTGGCCCAGATAAACCAATTTATTTTTACTCTTAAGGCCATTTGAGGATCTGTTCCTGAGGGGTCACATGGGCTTGGGAGGAGCCCCTGGCTCCTTTCTTTTACCACTTCCATCTGTGTGAAGATAAGTCAAAGATCTTACTCAACTATGGCTGGCTTCGTTTGGAAGTATGGAGGAAATGTTTCCTCTGTGTTGACCCTCCTCTTTGTAGATGGCACTGGTTCAAGTCCAACTGGTGGGGTCTCCATGGCCTCCTTGATCAAGAAGGCAGATGATTCATCACAGTTACAGGGCATTTTTGAGAGATGCTCATAGTCCCCTGGAACTTAGTCTACCTAGAAGGGCAAGGAGCAAAAACTGTCCTTTATGTCCCTCTGATCAAATTAGTATAGGCCTCAAAGTATGGCTATTAAACATCAAAGAAAGTTAGTTCAACCTGTGGGAGACAGGCTTGAGCCTAGGGTGAAAGTCTTATTGACAGCCATACAGCAGGCCCGAGGCAATGGCCCGAAAGCTGGAGCCACAAGGAACACCTTGTGACGTTTGTTCCCATTGGCAGATCATGAGACTGATGCCTAGAGCTTGCCACTCCCTAATCACCACCCTTGGAATCCAAAATTGCAACACTTAGATATTGCAACAGTCAGGGTCATGTGGTTTACAGGAATCCAGGCTCTCTAATCTGAAACCCAGTATGCTAATGAGGCATCCTACCCGCTATTCTGTGATAGGAAGTTAAGTCTGTTATGCTACTAGGACACTAAGACTGTTATGATAATAATGTATCCTACTTGCTATACTGTGATAGAATGCTAAACCTGTTATGCTAATAAGGTATCCTACTTGCTGTGCTGTGATTGGACCACTACCCCTATATAACCTTGTGCTTTCCTGCAATAAAGCAGACCTGTGTCACTGAACCTGGTCTCCTGTGTCTGAATGTGGCTCCGCTGACACAGTCTCCTCACCAGCCCTGGGGTCTGGGACCAGGCAGAAGCAGTGACGATTGGAGGCAGTGCCAGGCGAGCAGAAGAGCTGCCTCAGCACCAGGCAAGCAGAAGAGCAGCCTTAGCCCAGGGTGAGTGGAGGAGCAGCCTCGACACCCATGAGAACGAAGGAGCGGTACCCATGAGAATGGAGGAGTGGCCGCCACTGGCTGTGACTGCACCACCAGTCTGGTACTTTTAATTACTATGTGCCATGTAGATAAAACTTGGGCGAAGATCAATCATTCTCAGATTGCAGGGGTTTCGAGCCAGCAGCCCCCACGCAGTGATGATTGGGGATGAGTAAGCGTGCCATTCACCAGCCCATGCCGCCCACAGTACCGGGAACACTCAGGCGCAATGGGGAGCCTAGTCAAGCAGGGACTCATTTATTGCAGGTGTTACAGAGCTTATAAAGGCACCTGGAAATCCCCCTTCCCCCCTGAGGGTGTATCTTAAGGATGGTCATGTGCTGATCATGCACTCCTCAGCAATGTGGAAGTATTCTTCAGACTTTCAAAGGAAGTCAGGCCATGCCCCAGTAACTTCCTCTCGGACTTCTGCAAGGTGGGGCCTTTAGGTCCCCACATCAGATAAACCTTGCCTAGACATATATTCTTTGATCTAGTTGTATGTATAACTTTTCAGTAGGTTATTGGATTAATATGGTTCCTTCCGGTTTTTAAAAACTAGCTAGGCATTATTTGTCTCCTGCATTGTCTAACCCTTCCATCATGGTTTCCCCATTTAAGGTGCCCCCATTGTTCCCATTTCTCCCTTTATAATTCCTAATTCTCCTATGATCCAACCTCTCTTGAACTCCTTCTTTCCTTCTATCCCCTAGGTTCCTTCCTTCCCTCCCCCATTAAAATAATGCCATTTTTATCCATATCTCCCTTATTAGTCCCTGTTTCCTACTGTTATTCTCTTTCATATCCTTTCTTTTCCTTCACCTCCCTGGTAACTTTTCATTACCCTGGTTCCTGTAGTTACGTCTGGATACATAATCACTTATCGGGATTTGGTATTCGGATCCACATATGAGGGAGGACATATGTCGGGGTTTTTTTTTCTGAGTCTGTGTTACTTCACTTAGTATAACAATTACTAGTTCCATCCATTTGCCTGTAAATTTCATGATTTCATCTTTCTTTACTGCTGAGTAAAACTCCATCGTATAAATGAACCACACTTTCGTTATCTACTCGTCAATTGAAGGACACTTAGGATGATTCCATCTCTTAGCTATTGTGAAAACAGCAGCAACAAACATGGATGTACAATTATCTGTGCAATAGGATGAGTTCTTTGGATATATGCCAAGGAGTGGTGTAACTGGGTCAAATGGTAGGTTCATTTGTAGTTTTTTAAGAGTTCTCCACGCTGCTTTCCATAGGGTTTGAACAAGTTTGCAGGCCCACCACCACTGGGTGAATGTTCCCCTTTCCCCACATCCTCTCCAACATTTGGTATCATTTGTTCTCTTGATCTTAGCCAGTCTGACTGGGGTAAGATGAAATTTTAAAGTGGTTTTAATTTGCATTTCTATAATTACTGGTGATATTGAACACCTTCTAAGATGCTTCTTAGCCATCTTTATTTCTTCTTTTGAGAACTACCTGTTCAGTTCCTTAGCCCATCTTTTAATTGTGTTACTTCCATTCTTGATTCTTTGTTTCTGAGTTCATTTATATTCTGGGTGTTAAACCTCTGTCAGATGTGTGGCTGGAGAATATTTTCTCCCATTCTGTGGTTTTTCACTTCACTTTCTTGGTTGCTTCTTTTGATGTACAGAAGCTTTTTAGTTTAATGAGGTCCCATTTGTAGATTCTTGACCTTGTTTCCTGGGCAATTGAAAATCCTTTCCCACACCTATATCTTGTAACTAACTGCCAGTGTTTTCTTCTAACACTTTCATAGTTTCAGGCTTCATATTGAGGTCTTTGATCCATTTGGAGTTGACTTTTGTGCAAGTTGACAGGGGTTTAGTTTCATTATTTACAGGTGGAGATCCAGTTTTGCCAACATTTGCTGAACATCCTGTCTTTCCTCCAGTGAATGTTCTTGGCTACTTTGTCAGATATCAGGTGGCTGAAGTTGCATGTACTCATAATTTGGGTCTTCAATTTTGTTCCATTGAACTACAGGTCTATTTCTGTGCCAATGGCATGTTGTTTTTATGACTAGAGCTCTGTAATACAGTTTGATATCTGGTGTAGTAATCCTGCCAGCTTTGTTCTTAGTGCTCAGGGTTGCTTTGGCTATGCTGAGACCTTTTGTGCTTCCATATGAATCTTAGGATTTTTTTTTCCAATTCTGTGAAAAATGTCATGGAGATTTTGATTGCCATTGCATAGAATCTATAAGTGGGTTTTGGTAGGATGGTCATTTTCACAATATTAATTGTTCCAATATGTGAGCATGGGAGGTCCTTCCATCTTCTGATGTCTTCCTCAGTCTCTTTCTTTAGACGTTTAAAAATTTCATTATAGAGGTCTTTAATGTCTTTGGTCAGGTTTATTCTGAGATATTTTATTTTATTTGCAGCTATTGTGAAGGGGGTGTTTCCATGTACTCGTTCTCTGATTGCTTGCTACTGGTATATAGAAAGGCTACAGACTTTTGTAAATTAATTTTGTCACCTGTTCCCTTACTGAATGTATTAATAATTTTTAGGAGTTTTCTGGTGGAATTTTTGGCATCTCTTGGATATATTGTCTGCAAAAATGATTAATTTGATCTCTTCTTTTCCAATTATCACTCCTTTAGTTTCTTTTTCTTCTATTATTACTCTTGTAAGAATCTCAAGCACTATATTAAAGAGGAGTGGAGATACTGGACTGCCTTGTCTGGTTCCTGATTTCAATGGAAATGCTTCCAGTTTTTCTCCATTTAGAATAACGTGGGTCGTGGGTTTGTTATATATGGCTTTAATTATGTTGAGGTATGTTCCCTTCAGCCCAATTCTCTCTAGGAGTTTGAATATAAATGCATGTTGAATTTTGTCAAAGGCCTTCTCTGCTTTTATTGAGATGACCATGTGGTTCTTGTCTTTGAGCCCATTTATATGATTTATGACGTTATTGACTACATATATTGAACCATCCCTGCATCTCTGGGATAAAGCCGACTTGATCATGGTGGATGATCTTTTTGATGTGTGTCTGTATGCAGTTTGAATGTATATTGTTGAGAATTTTTGCATCTATGTTCATTAAGGATATGGGCTTATAGTTTCCTTTTTTGGTTGTATCTTTACCTGGCTTTGGTATTAGAGTGATGCTGGCTTCATAGAAGGAATTTGGAAGTTCTCCCTCCATTTCTCTTTTTTTGAATAAATTAAGTATTATTGGATGTAGATCTTCTTTAAATGTCTGGTAGAATTCTGCTGTAAATCCATCTGGTCCAGGGCTTTTTTCAGTCGGTAGGTTTTGCATTACTGTATCAGTTTCCTTATGTATTATGGGTCTATTTAAGCTGTTAATCACTTCTTGGTTTAATTTTGGTGGTTCCCATACTTTTAGATACCCATCCATTTCTTTTAGGTTTTCAAATTTAGTAACATATAGGTTTTTTAAAGTATTCCCTTATAATGTTCTGGACATTTTTGGTGTCTGTTGTGATGTTTCCCCTTTCATCTCTGATTTTGTTGATTTGGAGGTGCTCTTTCTTTCTTTTGG
>NW_008349529.1:620543-621644 GCF_000622305.1 Nannospalax galili
TCATTGATTTCTGCCCTGATTTTTGTTATTTCTTCTTGTCTGCTGGGTTTGGTATTCATTTGTTACTGCTTTTCAAGTATCTTGAGTTGCAATTTTAAGTCATTTATTTGTGCTCTTTCTGATTTGTTAATGTAGGTACTTAGAGCTATAAACTTCCCTCTAAGGACTGCTTTCAATGTGTCCCAAAGATTGTGTTGTGTTTTATTGTTCTTTTCATTTAGTTCCAGGAATACTTTTATTTCTCCTTAATTTCTCCTTTGACCCATTCATCATTCAGGTGTGTGTTGTTTAATCCATGTGTTCATGTGGTTACTAGGGTTTCTTCTGGTGTTGATTTTAAGCTTTATTAAATTGTGGTCTGATAGAATGCATGGAATTATTTCAATCTTTTCATATTTGTTGAGGTTTGTTTTGTGCCTCAGTATATGGTCGATTTTGGAGAAGGTTCCATCACGTGCTGAATAGAAATTATATTCTTTGGTGCTTGGTTGGAATATTTGTAGATGTCTCTTAGGTCCATTTGATGTTAGATATTGTTTAGCTCAGATGTCTCTCTGTTGAGTCTCTGTCCTGTTGACCTGTCTAGTGGAGACAATGGGGTATTGAAGTCCCCTACTATTAATGAGTTGGGATTAATCTGGGTCTTAACGTCCTGTAGTACTGTTTCTATGAAGTTGGGTGCACCAGAGTTTGGTGAATATATGTTCATGATTGTAATGTCTTCTTGGTCAGTTTTTCCTTTGATCAGAATTAAGTGGCCCTCTTTATCTCTTCTGATTAGTTTTAGTTTGACGTCTGCTTTGTCAGATATTAGAATTACAATGCCTGCTTTTTTCTTAGTACCATTTGCTCAGTATATTTTTTCCATCCTTTCACCTTAAGGTAGTGCCTGTCATTGAGATGAGTTTCTTGCAGACAACAAAAAAAATGGGTTTTGTTTCTTAACCATTCACCTAGTCTGTGTCTTTTGACTGGGGAGTTCAGTCCGTTAATATTCAAAGTTATTAATGAAAGATGAGCATTGAATCCTGTCATTTTAATTTCTGTTTACATTCTTGATATAGCTGTACTTTTCCACAGTTATACTTTCATTAAATTTCT
>NW_008349529.1:621929-651243 GCF_000622305.1 Nannospalax galili
AATCCTGATGGGTTTTCCTTTATATGTGACTTGTTTTTCTTTTGCAGCTTTCAGTATTGTCTCTTTGTTCTGAACGTTTAGTGTTTTTACTATGATGTGTGATGGAGCGTTTCATTTCTGGTCCTATCTATTTGGTGTTTTATATGCTTCTTGTATTTGTATGGGCATGTCTTTCTTTAATTTTCGGAAATTTTCTTCTACAATCCTGTTGAAGACCTGGTCCATACCATTATCTTGAGATTCTTCTTCTTCCTATATGCCTATGATTCATAAGTTTGTTTTTTATGTTGTCACATAATTCTTGCATATTTCATTTTTGTGTTTTCTTAAATTTTTCATAATCTTTGCTTGCATGGTCTAATTTGTCCACTTTATCTTCCAGTCTTGATATTCTGTTTTCCATTTCATTCATCCTATCAGTGAGGCTTTCTCCTGTCATTTCTAATTGGCTTATTGAGTTTTTCAGTTCCTTCTTCATTTCAGCCTGAGTTTTCTTCATTATTTCTACCTCTTTTGTGAATTCAGTCAGAAGTTTATCTCTATCTTCTTTAGTTCTTTGATTTGTTTGTGTGTTCTTTAAATTCATTGAATTCCTTGATCATGCTGATGATCTTTTAAATTCTGTGTCCTGTGTTATCTCTAGGAGGTTCTCCTTGTAGAACTTCTCTAGAAGTACTTGGTTGGGATATATTATTTTGTTTTTTCATGTTATTATTTTTTCTCTGTGACTTTGACATGTGAATTTCTTTCATAGTTTCTGATTCTTGTGTGAGACTCAAGCCTTCCTTTGTTGAGCTTAGGTCTGCTTCTTTTTGTAAACTTTACCTGCCTTGTGGACATAAAGTGGTTTACTTGTTGGGTATGAAATGCTGGTTGGTTTAGGCTTCAGGTTCTATTTTGATTTAATATTGGAGTGGCAAAATTACTTTTGTCTCAGGAGTTTCCACAGAGTCCCAAGTGAGATGAGGCTCAGATTCTCTCTGGCTTCCTCCTAAGGTCTGGATCCCTCCAGGAAAGATGCTGCCCTCAGGAATTTGGGGGCTGGGCTGGCCCTCGAGCAGGGCCCAGGAAAGATGCTGGTCTCAGGAAGCTGGTGGCTGTGCCACTCAGGGATGCAAAGGGGGTGGGGGTGGGAAGTGGCTCCTAGGTATCCTGGGGACTACTGGGAGGAACTGGGTTGGTCTGGATGCAAAGGATCAGGAAGCAGTGGGGATTCTGGGCCTAGAGGTCAGTCCAGGAGTCTGTGGTTCCAAGACAAGAAATGGGGCAGTACCCAGGCTAGGATGAGAGCTGGGAGGGTGAAAGAGGCTGGGGGAGTCAAGGCGTTGTACCACAGGACATGCCCAGAAAAGGTGCTGGCCCCAGGACACCAGAGGCTGTGCAGCCCAGGGATGCAAAGGGAGGTGAGGGAGGGACCAGGACCTGAGGGCTCCTGGGGACTACTGGGAGGAATTAGGTTGGTTTGGATGCAAGGGATCAGGAAGCAGTGGTGGCTCTGGCCCGAGAGTTTAGCCCAGTGTCTGGGGTGCCAAGACAAGAAATGGGCCAGTACCCAGGCTAGGAGGAGAGATGTGGTGGGGGAGATGGAAGGGTGAAAGAGGATGGGGGAATCAAGGAGTGGTGGGCGCTGCTGGACTTATCCAGGAAAGGTGCTAGTACCAGGATGCCAGAGGCTGTGCAGCCCAGGGAAGCAAAGAGCGTTAGTAGACTTCTTAACACACACATTTGCAGCAAGCTTTAGTTGGTCACAGTGCATTTTCCAGTACTGAATTCAATCAGAAATTAGTAATCCTATGCATACAGATCTTGCAGCATCCATATATTGTAATGTGAAGTGGTCTCACTGTTATTTTCTCTAATAACATTACTTTCTTACCCAAAATTATTTTGAACAGGAGGTTCTTATTAGTTATTAACAAGTGGTTAAGATTTGTTTTATTTATTTATTTATTTATTTATTTTATCATTATTATTATTATTATTTTGGTCTTTTGAGACAGGGTCTTCCTGTAGCCACAGCTGGCCTGGAACTCACTATGTAGACCAGGCTGGCCTTGAACTCACAGAGATCCTCTTACCTCTGCCTCCTGAGTGCTGGGATTAAAGGTGTGTGCCACCAAACCCAGCATGATTTGTTTTAAATTCTACTGCTACAATTTAGGTATTTAAAAAAAACTCATTTTTTAGAAAATCTGTATTTATTTTAGAGTGTATTAGTTCTATTAGACATGGTTTTTCTGCATTAATTAGTTAGATCTCAGTGGCTTAACACAGCACATGTCTGTTGTTCTCACTGCATGATGAATGCAGTTTGATAGAAAGTCGTTCCAGAACTCAGGTTAATGGAATGTCAATGTCCACAATTGTTTGATAAGTTGCAATGAGACTTCTCTGTAAGAGACAAGAGAATGAAGAGAGAATTCAAAAGCTTTGACCCAAAAGTAAAACATTTCAGCTCCAATCATACCTTATCCTTAAAAATAATCACATGGCCCTGCCAACTACAAGACATGTGACCAAGCAAATGAAATTCAGAGGATAGTAGAGATCTTCAAAAATATTAGAGCAGCATTCTAGAATACAATTCTGGATGATAATGAGCTTAGATTAAATGTTAGAATGAATATTTGAAAATTTATTTTATGGTAAAGGAGGAAGGCAAGCAGAAGACCCTTAAAAAGACCAGTGCGACTATGGAGAAACTCCTCTGTTGAACTAAAAATTGGAAATAAAAATTTTAAATTATGAAATATAGAAATATGAAAGAATGGATTACAAAGACCGAATTGTCCTCATCTGCACAACTAACATACAAAATACCTAGAAAAATAGTTTTTAAAACATTGGACATCAGGTAACTAAGAATAGTGATCCAGGCAGAACAGATAAAAATTATCTGAGCACTACGGTCAGCCCCTGGTTACTGCCAGGAGACAATTTCCAAGCTGCAGTTCAAAGGAAGCCACATGAAATCTGGGTTGGGCAAACGGGTGAGGATTTGCGAGAGTTAAAGCAGCCAATACATAAAACTGAGTCCCTGGGAGGAAAGATTAATACAGAGATTGAACTGGTACAGTCTGCAGGGATTCTCCTCCAGTAATCAGCAGAGTGCTGACCAGCACACATTGATGCAGAAATTACCTGAGGCAGAAAAAAGAATCATTCAAAAGGACTAGATGTAATAGTGCCTACCTGGCTGAGTGAGGTTTATTCTTACCACCAAGAACAGGAAACCTTCTGTAAGACACAGGATTGACTTCTCAGAGGGGTTTGTTTTCATGAAGAATAGCTAGTCTTACATTAAATGCTGTTCTGGCGATGTCTAGTGAGTCTTAAAAACAAGACCCAATAGCCTGACTCTTTCCAAGTATCTTAGCTGCAAACTATACGAGGCTTAAAAAGTTGGCACAAATATACAAAAATATGTAGGTCTTAACAAGGTAAAATTCACAATGTCTAGCAACTAAAAAATAATCACCATCTGTGAAAATGGAGGAAGATGTAACTCATGATAAAAATGAAAATCACAGAGAAGTTAGAATTAGCAGAGAACGATATTAAGACTCATCATAACTATATTTTATGCATTCAAAGCAATAAAGAGGCACAAAATATTTTTAAAACGATTAGTCAAATTTCTAGAATTATAAACTACAGAGTCTAGGCTAAAAAATATACTACATGAGATTAATAATAGGTCATGATTACAGAGATTTAATGAATTTTAAAAGATAAAATAATGGACGCTATCTAAAATTAGATTGGGAGGGGCTGGAGAGATGACTCAGTGGTTAGGAGCACTTCTGGTCTTCCAGAGGACCTGGGTTCGATTCCTAGCACCCACATGGCAGCTAACAATCATCTGTAACTTCACTTCTAAGGGATATGATACCCTCTCATCTGGCCTCCATGGGCATTGCAGACACATGGTGCATCTCCACACATACGTACAAAACACTCATACACATAAAAATAAATTTTAAAAGTTTTAAAAATTGGAGAAAAATGTTAAATAAATATAAAATCAGTGAAGTGAGAGACAACCTCAAGAAACCCACCACTGGAGTCTACAAAGAAGGAAAAGATAAGAGAACAGAAGAAAACATTTAAGAAAACTAATAGTAGAAAATCATAAGGTCACAGATTTAAGAATCTCAGTAAATCATAACCACAAGAAAAATGCAGTTAAATATATGCTGATACATAACTAATTTTGTCAAAATCAGTGATAAAGATAATACTTTGAAAACAGCCTGGGATAAAAGCCACATTATGAGGTTAGAAAGATGACTCAGTGGTTAAGAGCACTAGCTGCTCTTTCAGAGGACTCAGGTTCAGTTCCCAGCACCCACATGGTGGCTAACGACTGTCCATAACTTCGGTTCCAAGTGATTCAGTGCCTTCTTCTGACCTCCATGAGCATTGCATGACATGGATGTACTTACATACATGCAGGCAAAGCACTCATACACATAAAAAATTTCAAAGAGAAAAGACACGTTATGTATAGAGGAACATGGCCAAGAGTGAGGTAAGGTCTTTGATAAGGACAGCATATGTCAGAAGACAGAAGCTAACATCCTTAAAAACTTTCCACCTAGAATTCTGTTCTGAAATGATCTTTTAATAATGAAGAGGAAATAAAGACGTTTTATGTATGTAAAAGGTATATGAATTCAACTAGCAGAAATCACAATATGGGAAATGTTTAAAACAGTGCTCTAGGCAAAAAGAAAGGACAGAAACAGATTTATATAAAGAAATAAAGAGTAACATAAATTACTAATTATTTTCATGGACAAAACTGGAACATTTCTTTGTGTCACATTCAAACAAGGTGAAAGCCAGGAAAGGAAAAGAGTTCATCTCTTTGAGCAATTATCTCAGAGCAAGAATCATTTTCATCTTTCAGACAGATTTTCACTTGAGTTACACTGTCCAGTACTGCAAGAGGAGGCCTTCTGTGACTAGTCTGGTGTCATGGCTCAGTCAGTGATGCTGGATACATAGCTCAATTTTAATTATTAAAGTTCTGAGGTAAAAACACCTCATATATGCTTTTGTACATGTTACTCATTTTCTTAAGATAAATTGTGTGGCAGGGCAGAGGCATATCAAAGGCACAGGTCAATTGCTTTCTAGTATGAAGATATTTCCTATCACCAGAATGGGGACATATTTTTGTGTCCTCAGATTTACCTAGAATAGCTACTGAATTTCTCCAGGTTTTTTTGTTTGTTTGTTTGTTTGGTCTTTTTGAGACAGGGTCTCCCTGTAGCCCCAGCTGACCTGGAACTCACTATGTAGACCAGGCTGGCCTTGAACTCACAAGGATCTGCCTGCCTCTGCCTGTGCTGGGATTAAAGGCATGCACCACCACACCCGGCCAAATTTCTCCAGTTTTAAATATAAATGTATATTTTCATTTCTCTAATGGTAATGGTGGTTTGGCAAACATTGAAATGTGTATTTTCATTTCTCTAATGGTAATGGTGGTTTGGCAAACATTGAAATCAACCATATATTTTCATATTTGGTACGAATTTATATTTTTATTTATAAATTGCCTATTAAATTTTTATGCTTTCTAAGTAAATTGGCTTTGTAATTCAAATATATAAATAAATACAAACGGAAGAACAAATAATTTAAATCACATTGAAGAGTTACAAGGACCAAAGTATATTATCAGGAAGGTAAATGTCCATAAATAATTGTATCATAAAAATAATAAAGGATAATCTTATTAAATCTAACTTGAAAATAATAGTATCTTTATTTACTGAACGTTCTTTGTGATAGAGAAAAAGAATGATGGCCAGACAATAAACATAGATTAGTCGTGATTAAGAAAGACTTGAATAGGGGTGGCATGATGGCTCAGAAGTTAAGAGCACTGGATGTTCTTGCAGAGGACCTGGGTTCAGTTCCCAGAGCCCACATGGTGGCTAACAACCATCTGTAACTCCAGTTCTGGGGGATCTGATACCTTCTTCTGGCCTCTGAGGGCATTGTACATCTGGGTGCGCTTCCATACATGTAGGCAAAACAGTCAAACATATAAAAAAGAAATTGGAGAGAGAGAAAGAGAATGAGAGAGAGAGAGAGAGAGAGAATTGAAGTTCCACATAGGTCAAGACTTAATAGAGAACTTATTCTTACATGAGTTTATTATTCTGAGACACGTATTGTCAAGGCACTGCTGATGTCTAAGGAATATTGCAGTATAGGAGAGTTCCTGAATACCTGCTAAATGTTGCTTTGAGCTCTGAAAAAAAAAGAGAGGGAATCTGCATGATTCACGATATGCCAGTGATGAAAAAGACACGTGCATTCCCACTCGATTAAATGGCAACCCCGAAGCTTGGTGTCCGTGGGCTCAGTTCTCACTTGATCATGTGCAAATTAAGGGCTGCAAGCTAACAATAAAGTTTAATGAGAACATGCGCAAATGGAAATAAATCATTTAAAAACATGAATTGCTTATGTTCAGGACTGGAGATAATATGTAAACTGGCATACTTCGTAAAAATGTATGTTTCTCATTCGATGTGGCAGAAGTTGTTAAAATAGCAAGAAAAATTATTTTAAAAATCCTTTTTAGAGCTACAAATAAACAATTTCTCCTTAGAGCAGGCAAGGGACTAGCAAGATTATCGAATCTAAGCTTTCATTTTACAGTTGTCAAAACAGATATCAAGACAAGTAAAGTGCTTTCCCCAGCCTCCCAACAAGTTAGCTGCATGATTTAATTCCTCATCTGTCAACCCTGTGTTCTTTTTCTCACGTGCTCTTGATTACTGTCTTTCATGATCCATTCTTCCAGGAAAAAGTGAGGTTCCCTCTGCAGAATGTGATTGCATTTTACAAGGAAAAGACAAACTGGATGTCACGGATTGAAATGTGGATTTCCAGCTGGATTTAGGATTTCCAAGGAAAGAAACAGAAATCAAGATTGCCACCTCCAAACCCCATCAACCTGACAGTTGGTGTCACTTGATCCCACGTGTGTAAAATATTTGGTTCTTGCCCTGAAAGGTCTATTCCTGTCTTGCATCCTAATGCGTTCCTCAGTCTGGCTCACCTCTTCGACATCATGTATAGAATTGTTACCATTCACTATGCTGTGGTGACATCATCACCCACTGTCTTCCTCAAACAAATGAAGCTATCTTGGAATAATTTCTTTACACATGCTGCTACTTTTAAAGACTATTTATTATTTATTTTACATGTATAAATGTATTGCCTACATGTATATAAGTGTACTTGTGTCAGGAACGCTGTGGAGGTCAGAAGAGGGCATCAGATTCCCCTGGAACTGGAGTTACTGCTGTTAGCTGCCATGTGGATCCTTGGAATTGAACCCAGGTCCTCTGCAAGAGCAGCCAGTGCTCTTAACTGATGAGCCATCTCTCCAGACCTCACATGCTGTTCCTTTGCCTGAAGTTCTGACACTAGGTCTTTGGACCACTGGCCAGAGGCCCTAGTGCAGCCATCCATCTCCCCAGAACTTTCCTTAATGGCTTACCCTATAATGCCTGCCCACCTTGCTGGCTACTCTTTATCCCATTATTCTGTTACAGTTTTATAACATCACCGTTTGGAGTTATGTTTTATTTTTATTTCCTCATACATTTATTTTTTGACCCGTATATATTCTAAAAATAAAAGTTTCACAGAGGGTTCACTGTTAGATCTGCAGCTCTTAAGCAAAGAGTTTACCTCATCCAAAGATTTCAAAAAAAATTCCCTGCTGGGCATGGTGGTGCATGCCTTTGATCCCAGCAACTGGGAGGCAGAGGCAGGAGGATCTCTGTGAATTCAAGGTCAGCCTGGTCTCCATAGTGAGTTCTATGCCAGCTGGGGTTACAGGGAGACCCTGTCTCAAAAAAGACCCCCCCAAAAAAATTCCCCAACCCCAATAAAAATTTGTGAAGGAACGATGAAGTTCCCATTTAGCCTCTGTCCTTCTTCTTAAGTGGAAACAATTATATATGGTTTTACTTGGGCCCAAGATTTATACTACAGTTGCTCTAAGCCAAAAGGCCCAAAAGCAATGGCCTCCATATTTATGTCCCTATTGGGACATGTGAGAATCAGGCAGAGTGGATAACCTGATTTTGTTCAATTAGTTATTATTAAACTAATACATTCATACTTGAAATAAAGCCAGAATTTCAGTCTTGAAGAATTTCAAAGTCTGACGATGACAGTATCTAACTGAAACTCAGAGTCAGTGACTAAGTCAAAATGACAGATATTTCCAGACAAAGTTGATGCTTAATCTGTTTGTGACCTCTCACTTCATATTTTTCTTATTGAGCCACTCACCCGCTATAAACTAAGTGACTATACATGAACCATCACTGACGGAAAAGGTGCCTGAGGGTAGGAGAAAGTCAGAAAGTGCAAGTGGTATATGCTATAGATACAGAATCAGGAAGTGGTGATACATGGGATGAACAGCCATAATGTCATAAACCAGAAAACTCTACTGTGGGAGTTTATAATATGCATCGATTATAGAGACTATGACTTGTTTGTTCCTCAGAAGAAACGAGGCATGAGATTCCCACAGCAAAACTACACTGAACACAAAGCTCAAGTAGGTTTGTGATTGTCCCATTATTTAGGTAAATCAAACCAGTTTTCTATACTCATAGAAGATCCTCTAAGAGAAATGTGATGCACATTTCTGAAGTCAGGTTTTCCACAATGGTCACATAAAATTCTCTCTTTTGTATACAGTCCAGGGTTATAAAACTACAGCTAAATGTGAACATAAGGTTGAATGGATGCGGTGTGAGCATGTGGAGAGTATGTACGCTCTGAGACTATTCCCTCCAAATGTCTAACTGTAACATTCTCATTGCTTCCTTTTTCACTCAGCTCTCCTAAGTTTATAAATTATTAAACCTGGAAGGTTTCTGATAAAATTTTGTGAAGGTTCAGACTTTTTATATACACATTTATGCCATATTTTCATTAGTTCGAGTGGCTTGACTGTTTAAAATGATGGATTTTAGTGTTACTTGTTTACCATTTTATTTTACACAGAAATTGAGAAGAAGCTCTACTATTCAAAGAGAGCTTCAGGAGAGAGAAGTTTTCACACAGCACATATAGCTGCAGAGTGAACTTGGAAGAAATGGGCCCAGCTGTGCCCAAGAGCCAGTGCCCTGAGTGGCAAGGTGAAATGGAAAAAATACGTGTCCTGGATTCTAGGACCCTGTTAGCAGTGGGACCCGGAAATGCTCACTTAACTTCAATGTTTTAGTTTCTTCATTCATACATGGATAATGATAATGCTCCTAGCTCTACCAGAGTGCTGTTGTGAGTATCAAAGGAGAAAATAATCATGAAAGTGCTTCATAAACTACCGTATAAGTAAATCTGTGTGCGGCAGGCAGACCTGGCTATGTCTGTGGGAGGGAGGGTTAAGTATTTGCACAACTTGAGGGATGCAATGAGGTAACACAACTACCAAGAAGCTGTGTGTTTAGTGCTAGCTTCCCCCTGCCTGGAGTCTTTTACATACATCATTATATTCTGTTTGCATTGCTATAACAGAACTACCCTCTACAAGCAGTGGCGCAATGGATAACACATCTGACTATGGATCAGAAATACCCTCTACTGGAAACTTAGGAACAAAAGAAATTTGTTCTCACAGTTCTGGAGACTGGAAAACCCAAGATCAAGTCACCAGCAGTTGATGGCTTGTTTATAGTTTGGGCTTATTCCCAATAGTGTAACTAATGACATCCTTGAATACATCTTTTGGTAAATTCATTCTTTCATCTCATTAATTTTGTATAAGAACAAAGCTGTTGTTATTTAATATAGAGACAAAGAACCTTATATTTTTCAAGTGTATACCACATACAAACAAAAACTACTCTGTATCTTGGCTATTTTGGTACTTTGGTTCTATTTGGGTATTCTCAACATTGTTCTGAGTTTAGTTAAAAAATTACTGCTGTGCTTTTCTGCATTTGTGTTACTTCACTTAGTATAACACTCTCTAGTTCCATCAATTTACCTGCAAATTTCATTTTTCCTTACTGCTGAACAGAACTCCATTGTGTAAATGCACCACATTTTCATTATCCATATGTCAGTTGACGGACATTCAGGTTGTTTCCATTTCTTAGCTATTGTGAAGAGAGCAGCAACAAACACGGATGTACAGGTATCTCTAGAGTAGGATGAGTCCTTTGGGTATATGCCAAAGAATAGTATAACTGGATCATATGGTAGGTTCATTTTTAGTTTTTTGAGAATCCTCTACCCAGCTTTCCATAGTGGTTACACAAGTTTGCATTCCCACCAGCAGAGAAAGAGTGTTTCTCTTTCTCTACATTCTCACCAGTATTTGGTGTCTTTCATCATTCTCCTGATCTTAGCCAGTCTGACTGGGGCAAGATGGAAACTTAAAGTGGATTTTACCTGCATCTTTAATTACTAAGGACATTGAGCACTTTTTAAAGTGTTTCTTAGCCACTTTTATAACTTCATTTGAGAACTCTCCGTTCAGGTCTATACCCCATCTTTTTTTAAAAAAAATTTATTTATTATTTTTATTTTATATGTATTTGTGTATTGCCTGCATGTAGGAAAGTTCACCCGTGTCATGCAATGTCAGCAGAGGTCAGAAGAGGCTTTGTATCCCCTGGGACTGGAGTTATGGATAGTTGTTAGCTGCCATGTGGGTGCTGGGATTCAAACCCAGGTCTTCTGCAAGAACAACCAGTGTTCTTAACCTCTGAGCCATCTTTCCAGCCCCTATAGCCCATCTTTATATTGGGTCATTTATTTTCTTATTTCTTTGTTTTTTGAGTTCTTTGTGTATTCTGGATATTAATAGTCTGGCAGATGTGTAGCTGGCAAAGATTTTCTCCCACTCTGGGTTTCCTCTTCCCTTCCTTGGTTATTTCTTTTGTTGTACAGAATATTTGTAGTTTAATGAGGTCTCACTCATTGATTTTTGCCCTTAATGTCTGAGTGGCTCATATCCACTTTAGAAAGTCCTTTCTTATGCCTATATCTTGGAGGGTACTGCCTATGTTTCCTTCTAGCAGTTTCAGAGTTTCAGGTTTCATATTGAGGTCTTTGATCCACTTGGAGTTGACTTTTGTGCAGGTCCAATTTCATTCTTCTGCAGGTAGAGATCCAATTTTGCCAACACCATCTGCTGAAGATCCTGTCTTTCCTCCATGGTGTGTTCTTGGCACCTTTGTCAAATATCAGGTGGCTGAAATTGCATGTACTCATGTTTGGGTCTTCTATTGTGTTTCATTGATTTGTGTCTATTTTTGTGCTAGTACCATACAGTTTTTATGACGTGTGTTCTCCCTCATTTGCGGATTGTTGCACCAATTTCTTCTATGTGAGTATATATTCTGATGTTGCACCAGGAGCCAGAAAATGGAAAGGATACAGGGAAGTAAAGGAAAAGAAAGAACCCAAAAGAAGAGGATAGTAGGGAACAGATGTTGCCAGAGGGAGATGGGGAAAAGTGGGAGTGTTTGGTTGAGAGGAGAGAAGGGAGGGACATGCAAGGGGCATGGGGTGGAGAGGGAAGTCAAGAGACAGGGGATGGTGGAAGCCTGGTGTTACCAGGGGGAGGGTGGGTATTATGGAGACCCTGGGACTGGGGAGGGAGGAGGGAGGTAGGATGGGAGGAAAAAGATTAAAGATGAATGAATCTCAGGGGCACCCAGAGGGAAATGTATTCCCCCCTGAAACCCCATGAGAAATGCACACACAAAGTCTAAACATTAGTGCATATGTATACCTAGGGGCTGTTTGGCAAGGAACACAATGACAGACAGAAGAGACCTCCCTTTGAGTGGTTGGTGAGAGTGGTCCAGGAGACTCCCAAAATAACATAGGTTATTCCCAAAGCTCCTGGTTATCTCCTAGAACTAGTAGATACAACCCTACTGCTGAAGACAGGATATACTTTGGATACAGAATTTGGAACAGTGGAGCAGGAACTTCTGCCTGAATTTTAGCTCTCATAATGCTAGATGATAATATGCAAACTGCTAAGGGAGAAAAGCAATCAATGGTCCAACCCAGCTCTAAAGCCCAATAGCCAAAAGTGGCACTGTTATCTGGGGGGTAATCAACAGCTACCTAGTTGGACTTAAAGCCCTCTCAGTGGGAGTGAATTCATGGCAGCAATGTAAACTCAACCAAATACACATGACTGGAAATGACATAGATCCTAGAGAAAACCCTATCTCTGTCATATCACTAGACAAATGAATTTCTTACCATATGCTAAATATGAATCCTTTACAGATGAGCATAGTGTATACCATTTATCAAAGAAGCTTCTTTTTGCAACAGATGGAGGCTACTGCAGAGTTTCACAACTGGTCAGACACAGAGAATATACGTCTGAAAGATGCCCTGTCCTAGGTGACACATCTACAGTTGAACCTCAACACCTAAGACTCATGGAACATAGTGAACGAGGAGTAGAGAGAAAACTAATGCATCCCTTAACTCTCACCAGTGAAGCTTCATTATACAACAGAGTGCGATGCACACAGAAGGCCACAACTGGCCAAGTTTTGAGGAATGGGAGACTGCGAAGTGTGTATCCCTGGATAGGACTCCTATATTGAACCTCACCCACCAATAGCTCGGGGACCATTTTGGAAGAGGGGTGGAAAGGTTGTAAGAGCCAGGGCTGGTTCATGAACACAAGAAAGCAAAGGCTTTCAGGCCACTGCAAGCTTGCACATGTGAACTTGTGGCAATGGTGGCATCAAGCACAGGATCCATGCCAACTCAATTAAACAAGGGCCCAGAGGGGATGAGATAGATGGGTGGCAGGCTGGTCCTAGACAGAACTACTGGAGACTGATTCCTACTGGGAGAGGCAGAGTATGCCTTACATACAGTCTCTAGATGGGCTGACTAGTCTCCAGTGGATTGGTTTGCACTGAAGGACATCTAGGAACAAATGCTTGACTGGACAGGACCTGGCATGTGTGGTGGAATGCATGAGGTCCGGTGCGGGGCTGGGAGAGTGTGGTTGGGGAATGGGTCTGGATTTGATTAAGAACTGTTGTATAAAATTACAAAAGCTCAATAAAAATTTTTAAAATTACTGCTATGATACATGTTTTATCATGCCAAATAATTGAAATATTACTATGCTTAAATGTGGTTTATGAAATTAGAAGTTTTTCTTTGCAAGTCTATTAGTTGCATATTTTCATTCTGAAAATCCACAATATGTAGCATCCCAAAATCTAAAACTTATTTGAAATTCATTTATTTTTTTATTTTAATTAAGATTTATTCTTGATTATGTGCATGCATGTCTGCTTATGTGGGGGTATATGCATGTGAGTGAAGGCATCCCTGGAGGCCAGAAAAGGGTTTTAGATCCACTGGAGCTAGAGTTACAGGCAGTCGTGAATAACTCAACATGGATGCTGGGAATTGAGCTTGGGTCCTCTGGAAGAACAGCAAACATTGTCAATCGCTGAGCCATCTCTCCAACCCTCATTCATTTATTTCAGTCACAAATTTGAAATTAATTTTTTGAGTCAAAGAAGATATAGATAAATAAGGTATAGACAAAAATTTTAGTAGATACTGCCAAACAGTTTTCTGAAATAATTAAACCAATTTCCAGTCTATCCAGCAGTATACAGAAATCATAATTGTTCCATATCTTTGCCAACATTTTGTATTTTCTGTGTTTCCTTTTGCCCTTTCAGTGGATTTTTTTAATGCTCCATAACTGCATAATAAATTGTCACAAAACTACAGGCTTAAAAACAATACGCATTTATTGTATCACAGTCTCTGTGTCTTAGAGAACCATTCATCTGGGTCTGCTGCTCCGAGTCTTACCTGGCATATGAAGATGTTATCCAGCTGTATTCTCACCTAGAGGCTCAACTGGGCCAGAATCTGTCTTCACTGTCATTGCGGTTGTTGACTGACTTCATTTTCAGGAACATTGGCTAACTGAAGCCCCCACTATTTTTTCCTAGTTGTTAACTGGATGCTGCAGTAAGGTCCTAGAAGCTGCCTATACTTCCTGGATTCTGCCCTCCTGTCCTTGCTGGGCAAGCTTCTCAAAAACACTGGATATTTCATCAGATTCACAGGACTCTCTACCTCCAGTGGTAAATACACAGTTTATGAAATGTAATGCAAAATAGTCATAGCATTCATTATATCTGTCATGTTCTATCAGTGAGGACAAATGACAAATCATGTCTGTGTTCAAAGGGAGGAGGTTCCAAGAGGGAAGACATCAGCAGAATGTGATTCCTGGGGGTCATTTTAAGTTTGTCTCCCACAGGAAATGTATTGTACTGTAATTTCAATTTACATTGCATGACTATTTTCTTTTGGGAACTAACAATAAGAAAATATTTACCTAGGAAATTTGTTCTAAAGTATCCAAATTATTTTTTTCTCCATCTTGTAAATAAGCTCCCTCTGTTTTGCTTTGCCAATATGAACTCAAAATACAGATTTCAGCTTTCATAGCCTGGCTAAGTCCTAGCTTATATACAGATCTGATACTCAGCTAGTTCAAGTATCCACATTATTTTAATTGGAAAATAAAGACAGAGACCGGAATCATAGTCTGAGGTAGTCCCAAATTGAATTGTAAATACACTGCTGAAATATGCGGAATTTTTATTCGTCTGTTTGAAGGTACGACATGGCTTTTTCTTTCTTGTTTTCTTTCTCTAAACATCAAGAAGCATCACTCTGCACTGATAAGCAGAGGCAGTTTCACCCTGGGGGCCACAGCATTGTGGAACTAATGCTGTGATCTCTGAGGTT
Source organism: Nannospalax galili (assembly GCF_000622305.1). Classification (NCBI taxonomy): domain Eukaryota; kingdom Metazoa; phylum Chordata; class Mammalia; order Rodentia; family Spalacidae; genus Nannospalax; species Nannospalax galili. The sequence continues at coordinate 636,765 of NW_008349529.1, forward strand.
TGTTTATCACTTCTCTTAACTTTACACAGTGCTTGGAACCTTCCCCAGGAGGAAAGTACTGCATAACTATTAGACATCATTATGGCTAATACGTCTGCCAAATCACATTGTATAATGGAGTCTTCCATATTGATCACAAAGAAGAAAACAATGATCATTAATTCTTCAATATTAGGATCTGAAAAAGTCACCCAGCTAGACAAAATTGCATTTTAAAATTTGTCATCCACTGCAGAGAATACTGTCACTGATTAAATACCACGAACTGCAATCATACGCAGTAGAGAGGTCTTTTTGAACTAAAGTATCCCAAGGAGATTTGAAAAAAGAATTGCTTGAGTGAGCTTTCAGATTCATTATTTCCCTAAATCCAGAAAGCACAAAAGCTCCTCTTAGAGAATTTTCTTAACCTATAATGATATTTTAATCTTTTGATAACCTTATTAGCAGAAATATATAAAGAGAAATTTGCATGGTGGGAAATAAATTTCCAAATATAGCAACATATTCATAGGAGAGTGATTGCATCTAACACAGAAAATGTCACAGGGATAATTCCACCTGGTGTGTCTATGAGTCGTGTTTATAAGACTAAAGAGAAATTCATTCAGATTTGACTTCCCTTGCAAGGAAGTAGAAAATGTATGCCAAAATATTCAGAACTCTGAAAGAAACACCTGAAAATTATTTATAGTGAATAAAATCCAACTATTATGAGCACTGAATTTTAACTTCTGCTGAATAGGAAAAATGATTATTCCAAAATGTAGTTTTATAAGTAAAAGGCACAGGTAACTGAATATTTATGCAGCAAACTGAAGGGGCAGTGAGTGATGATCAAGGTCTTTTCTGCATGGTAGCACACACCTTTAGTCCTAGCACTTGGAAGGTAGAGGCAAGCAGATTTCTGTGAATTCAAGGCCAGCCTGGTCTACATAGAGAGTTCCAGGGCAGCTGGGGCTACAGGGAGATCCTGTCTCAGAAAAAGCCAAAAACAACAACAACAACAACAACAACAAAACCCCCCAAAGATTCTACATATTCCAAATCATGCGTTTGTAGTATTTAGTATTTTGCTTTCTTTTTGAGTTTTCAAAAATGGCCCTTAGAAATAATTTTAAGATATAGTCATTCTGTTCTACTATAGATGCCCACACCTTAAAGTTTCCTTTGAAATAATATTTTTGAGCCAGATTGTCGTGATGGCGCTAACAGTACTGAATTGCTCGAATAAAAGTCATACCTTTGGAGAATAAGGTCAATAACAAATAACCAACTGTAAGGCCCTCCTTTAAAATTAAGGATGACTTTTATTAACTCTGGCATGTACACTAGAGAATTCTATCTTCATCATGTGTCAATAGAAAATGAGGACTGGGAATTTAAATCCTTTCAGTTTCCAGTTAAAGGCAAACCAATATTGTTAACCACTCAAAATGCCAGGATTATGTATATTTTCACCTATTATATATAGACATGAATACATATATACTACATAGTCTCTAATCATCTAAAGGATTTTACAAGAGGAACGCTTTATTGATATAATAAATACTATGATCTCCACCTGAAGAAACCAAAGCCAGGAAGGCTCCAAAGTCACATGACCAGCGAAAGATAGACTTAGAGCTCAGTCCTCAGTGAGTGTGGTTCTGATGCCAAGAAAGTTCTCATTTTATTGGTGTGGGTCAAATAGCATTCCTCTTTTTTGTGTCCTCTAACTTTATTACCAGAAGTCCCTGTACTGGTACAAATCCATGCATATAAACCCCAGTAGTGTTAATAAAGTACACTAGGATAGGCCCATGTCTGCAAGGTTTCTGAGGTTGCCCTGCAGCAGGAGATGTCTGGATAGGGATAAATTGGCATTGTGAGCACCCTGACATGCAGCTCCAACTTCTCTACCTCTCTTTGAACACAGATACCAGTCTGTCGCCAATCACCAGCAGAACACCAACACTACATCCAATCTCTCAACACTTTTTTCTCCTTTCCATTACTTCTACAACAATGTCTCAAGTCCATCCAAGGGACAAAGGAACATGTTAGGAAACAATCCAATATGTCTACTTAAGTATCTTTAAATCTTTTGTTTTTAGTAGTTTGATTAGGATGTGTCAATATGTAGCGTTATATAGCTTTATACATACGCAATACAGTATGTGTAGCCTTTCTACTCACTGGGCTTCTTCACTGTGGGTTAATGTTTCTTACTCTTTCCATGATTTGCCAACAGTTATTTCTCCAAGGATTGCTATACCATCCTTCTTACTCCCCGTGTAAGACTTAATTGCGTGCATCTTAGGTCTTCCAGTTTACTCTTACTTTTATTTTCCCAGATGTCTCACTATGTTACCCAGGCCAGCCTGGAATTCTGTGTAGCCTTGGCTGGCCTCAATGTCACAAGCTCTTGCTTACACCTTCCAGTGCTGGGATTACAGGAATGTACTGCCTTGTCCATCTCCTTTTATCTCTAAGGTTCTATCATATTTTTTTTGCTCTTTTGATTTATTTTTGGATTATTTTATATCAAACTGCCTTTGAGGGTTTACAGCTTTTGTCTTTTGCTGTATATACTAAAACTTAAAAACACAATCCAAAGAAACTCAGTTTTATTGAGGCATAATTTACATGCCATAATTTACCCATTTAAAGTCAGTTCAGCAAGGAAGGGAACACCGCAGAACTGGATCTAAGGACAACACCATGTTGAGAGGCAAGAACAGGAAGAGTGGATGAGTCTTATCCGAAGCTGTACTCTGCTCTTGTGACCCACCAAGGCTTTTCTGTTCCCTCGCTTTACATTCTAAATATGTCTCTACCTCTGACTTTCACTTTAACAAAAGAATTTTCCCCAAATCTCACTCCTCCAAGGACCTTAGATTGACTAACAAAACAAATAGTTGATTCACATTAATGTATAAATTGTTAGTCTGCTCCAGGGTGTTTAGAATGTTTAGGCAGAATATGCCTAGAGATGAAATATAACTTACATTTTCTCAAAGAAAGATTCACAGGCCGTTTTCTTATATAGAAATGCACATGGCTGGGCTTCACTCCAGGCCTACCGAATGAGAATCTTGGAATATGGGGCTCAAAATCATCAGCTTTCCAGCCGCTTCTTACAGCCCTAGAGTATGAAAATCAAAGCCTTAACTCCTAAGTGTAAATCTCAAATATCTATTGGTAGGACTCCAAGTGCAGGTCAGATTGATACCAAGTAATTACAGAAGTCTCCAAGTGACTCAGCCATGCCTCTATAACTATACCTTAGTACCCCCAACAATCTCAACTTCAAGCAAAACTAATCTAGTTTTAAGTAAATGAATATTTATGCAGTATATGCACAAAGACCAACTTAATATAGATTCTAGGGGAGAGAGAGGAAAGCAAATAAAGACAGTCATTTTTATTTGAGCAGAAAAAAAAAATCTCCAAGACCAGATTTCTACTCTGGGCCAAAACAGATATGGAGGGTACTTTGGAAACGACTAATTTAAAATGACACAATCCATTTTGTGGTTTCAGCCGAGCGCACTGATGCAGTGACTAGAAACCATCATCACTCTTAGTAGAGCTGGAGCAAGTCTGTTGGCATCTTTGAGCTTCCAAGGATTTTCTTATGCTGCTCTTTAATCTTAGCATAAGTATGACCTCCTCAATCACTAACCCTTGCTTAGATAGCTACATCCAAGATGTATGTGGGGTGTGTTTTTATGTGATTGGAAAGGCTCTACAAAGGCAAGATAATTTATCTACTAGATATGTTGGTCAGGCCTCCAAAAGCCAGATTCCCCAGCTGTATTATCAGTCTCCTGATATCCTGCTTTTTGCTTCCTGTGTCTTAGCAAAATGACTCTGCAATTTCTGAACAGACAAGCCTGCTGCACACATTGCTAATAAGATAGCAGCTGAGAACTAATGGAAAGATGCTACTGCTGTAAACATTTTCATAACTTGCTCATAAAACTCCGGGTTCATCTAATATAATACAAGCACTGAAATCCAAAAAGAAATACTTTAAACCTCTTAAAAGGAAAAATAAGATAATATATTTATGACCTCAGGAACAGGAGAGAATTTCAGTAGGACACAAAATGCCTGGTAGATAAAGAAATGCCCCCAAACTGGATCATCACATCAAAATCTAAAACTTCATGATAAAGGGTGTCATAAAAGACACAAGTGACAGACCGAGAGAAGGTATTTCAACACATAAAGCTAAAAAAGGTTTAGGATCCAGAGCATATAAAGAGAGAATCCAATTCAACAGGGAAAAGAAAAACAACCCAATAGAAAATATGCAAAGGCTAAAGGCTATTAACAGGAGTTCAGAGAACATAAAACTTAAATAATCCTTGAACATATGAAAAAGAGGTTGGATTCCCTAATATTAAAATACTTGTGAGGGCCGGGCTTGGTGGCACATGCTGTTAATCCCAGCACTTGGGAGGCAGAGGCCGGCGTATATCTGTAAGTTCGAAGCCAGCCTGGTCTCCACAGTGAATCCAGGACAGCTGGGGCTATAGGGAGACCCAACTACAGAACCATGTCTAGTCACAAGTGAAAAAGTCATAAGATACACTTCTGATCCATCAGAACAGGAAAAGCAAAAACAAGTGAGTGACTAGACATGGTTCTATAGTTGGGTTCTACAGAAGCCAACCACAGTTAAAGCAGTCAAAGAATGTGTTAAACCATCCCAGCTAATGTTCACTGCTTGCTGACTGTGTGCCAGGCACAGTTCCAAATGCTTTACTGGTATTTGCTGTTAATCATCACAGCACTATAAAATAGATGCAGTTTTTTCCCACATGTAATTTGAGGAGGAAGAGAAGTGTCTGAGAGGTTAATCTGCACAAGGTTATATGGCTAGTTGGTCAAAAGACAGTAACTTAGACAGAGGCAGAGTTTCTCTCCTTAGCACTGCACTCAGCCATCAGAAAACTTCACAATCTGCAGGAGGACCAGGGACCACAGCCCAAGTCATACCACTGGGCACCAGTGAAATGCCAAAACAACCAGAAATCTTGGTTGTTGTCTTGTCTCTGAGGACTCTGAAAAATAGAAACTGCTGAGGACAAGAGCAGATTCAAAGAAGCACCTGCTTCCTGTTGGGCCACTGGTTTTGACTCAGGATCTGGTTGGTAGGCCTAAGGAAGGCAGGAAAGAGAGTATCTAACTTCTGTAGTGGGAGGAGGTAAGGACTCATAATTAGAAAAATTTCCAATATATACTAAGGGTATCCAGAGTGCTGAAGAGCTTAAAAGAACAAGTGTTCACCACACTGACAATACCATGTTCTAAAGGGAGTAGAGAGAGAAAAACTTTATGATGGGGCTGATACAACTTACACAAAGAGGATTTTCTTAACATCCAATACAACTTGAAGTGGGGCCACCTTACCATGTGCGTTGTTAAAGAAATTCCAGCACGCACGCACAAGACGATACAGAAAAGCAGCAGAAGCATATAAAATACCAAACCATAGGAAACGACCCAGGTAATAAACTGTGTCATGAAATAAAATAGCATATAACAATGAAACAGAATGATGTAGGTATGCACTGGTCAAAATGTCTGTCCTCATCAGCATAACAGTGAAGAAAAACTTTGCTTCAGAAATTACCATAGTACAGTTTGAATGTATATTCATTGGGATTCTCCAGAGAATCAGAATACATAAGATATGTAAATAATTATACAAGAGGAAATTTACTGGGGAAGTAAATGATTCACTTATCACAGGAGAGAAGCCCCACAGCAAGTCATCTGCAGGCTGGAATCCTGGGATGTAGGAAATATGTCTCAGTCCAAGTTCAAAATCCAAGCTCAGAACTAGGAAGGCCGATGGTATAACACTTAGTCTAAGGACAGAAGCTTGGGAACTGGGAGAAGCATTCACTGGTATGTCTTAAGAATCAAAGTGTTGGTGCTGCTGAGATGGCTCCGTGGGCCAAGGTGCTTGCCACCAAGCCTGACAAACCAAGTTTGATCCCTGGGACCCACGCAGTGGAAGGAAAGAACCAGCTCCCACAAATTGTCCTCTGACCTCCACACACTCTCCATGGCATGAAACACACCCCCATAAATAAATTAAAATGTAATAAAAACATACAAAAATGAGAACGTGGGGGGTCTGACATCCAAGGCAAGAGGTGGATGTGTCTCAATTTCCAGGGATTGGGGTGTGTGTGTGTGTGTGAAGAGACCAACTGAGCTCTGTTCCTGTTCTCTCTAGAGTCCAGGCAACTGGATGGTGCCTGTCCACACTGAGGGTGGGTCATCCTCATCTAGTCCACTCAGACTCACATACTTATCTTCTGTGGAAATCCCTCATAGACATACCAAAAATAATGCTTCAGGTATCTAGCCATAATCTAGTCAAGGAGACATCTAAAACTAATTGTCATGAAGAAATTTCTGTAAACTAAAAACAAATAAAAATCACATAGATATTCTGAATATGAATCCATGAATGAATGGTTCCACATCATATTCACAATCATTGATGTAGCAGTTGTTTCTGGAAAAGAAAAGAAAATTTGAAATTACAGCAAAATGTTAATAACATTTGTTGATATTTTGTGATGGGTACAGGTCGTTGGTTAATTATTTTCTATATTTGATAATTTAATAAGAACTGGAAAAGTAATGATTACTCAACTACTACTTTATTTGAGTTTTGAGGTCCTGTCATCTAATCAGTTTTCTGGGAATTTTTTTCATAGCTTCTCTCAACAAAGAGTACAATTTTATTAGTAGTGCTAAAGCTGTATAATTCATTTAATTAGCATTCCATTTTGATGTCTATAGAGATTTGTATGTTTTCCAGGATATTTAATATTAAAGGCTCAGATACAATCTTTCTAAAGGGTATTATTTATATCTAACTCCATTCTTCTTGTGTAACTTGCCAAAAGTGATTTATCATTGCCTTCTGTCCAGTGAAGATAGACTCCATTTGGATAAAAAAGACTAAAACTGTTTTTCTTTCAATTATGGGGGAACCTTCTTTTAGAATCAGTTTCATATCTATTGTAACAACACATAAAGCAAACATTTCATCGATGGGTCTATTTTAAGCAGCAGAAAATTGAGAACATTTGCTTCTAAAGTATATATTCAGAATACTCTTGAAGCCCAAAGTTAAATCCCAACAGTCTTGAGATGCTTATGACCTCCCTAGGCATTTATTTTGTTGCTCAAGTCCTTTGAAGAATCTGTTATTTCAGAGGAATCAACAGTTCATAGTATTGGGAAAACTTAGTTCACTTCTAGTAGCCAACTGGGGATAGACATTGTGCTGTATGAGTGATCACTTACAAACCCTCAGGAAAGCTCCCGTTTATATCTGCCAGACCCAGCTTAGAGATGAATCTATTAATAGACTTCAAGGATCTCAGAGATAGGGGGGAAATTTAATTTTCCTGAGGGAGGCTCAGACTACCAAAGGAATATCACCTGTGATATTGGGAAGTGATTATAATTCTCATGGCTCAAACTTCCTGAAAAGCAGACATAATGTGATCATATTTCAGCACCTGTCTAGATTTGCAAAGAGGTATCTTTTTGCTGGAGATTTTATGCACACTTTCAAGTTCATATGAAGGGATCACATCAGAATATGGAGGACAAAACTTCTCTTTTTCTGCAGGGGTCAGTTCTAGAGCATCTTCAGTGGTCATAAGTAGGAATCAAGCTAAATGTGAAAACAAAGAATACAGTGAAAATCTGGAAAACAAAGATTAAGAGGTTTATAGAACAATATAGACAAATTACTGCCTTGAGATAGTAAGGGCAGCACAAAGGTTAGTTAAGATCCATCTCCAATGACATGAAAATACACTAGAATGACAAAGAGTGATTATCATTCCACCCAGGACAACAGTGTCATCCTTCCATGATTGCTCCTGGAGGGGAGGAAGAGGAGACTACAGGGAGGTTTGTGCAGACAGCTACAAGAGCGTGATCGTGGGGCTGGGGAGATTGCTCAGTGTCTAAGAGTGCTCGCTGCTCTTACAGGTGATGTAGCTTTGGTTCCCAGCACCCATGTCAGGTGGCTGTCTTCCAGTGATGTTGGCAGTATTGTCTAGGTTGAGAGAACCATGCTTAGTTTAAGCAGATAATGCTTGGAGCCTAAGTGGGTGAGATATTTTCAACTATTGTAAGTGAAGTTGTAGTTGTTCTATGTGCCAAGAAAATTGTTACCCATATAAAGACTTCAGGGAATATCAGTGATTTTCAAACTGAGCATGTATTACAGTTACCTGGACAGCTTGTTAAATGAAGAACAGTGGTTCCTTCCACCATAATTTCTGATTCAGTCTGAGATGGAGCCCTGGACTGTGAATTTCTAATGAATTTCTGGATAACCATGTTGTTCTGAGGAATGTATTTTTGAGAACCACTGGATTAGACAAATGACCATAAAACCACAGAAATTACCTATAGCCATAGCATCTATTGAATAATTTGGAGCTCTTGATTTTGTAACATACTCCCAGAGTAAAATTGCAATCACTGTCTCTGTTGTCATTGAATTCTCTTATTTGAACAAAACCTGGATACCTAACAGAAGGCTCTTCAGCTCACACTTCTCAGATCTAGCCAGGAGGTGGCACTATGGTGACCAACCTACCAACTAAGAAATCATTGGCTGTCATACACATATAACAACCTTTCCATTTATAAAATCATGGAATATCTCATTTCTGATTTATTAAAATATAGCAGAGATGTTAGACCATATTAACAGTCTCATTGAGTACCCAAACTGGGTGAGGTGTTTCTGTAAAGTCATCATCACTTTTTTTATCCTTCATTTTGCTCAAAGTTATAGATTCTCTGTAAGTCTTACTCTATTAAGTCCAATGTCTCACAGAACTGGTTCACAGTAGGAATTAATAAGAGTATTTAGTTTCCTCAAATGGTAGTCAGGTTAGAATATTGTAGTCCTAGTATCAGTGCAATGTGCTTGACTATCATAACTAATGTCTTTGAACTTGCAGAAGGGCTTGGTTTTGAGCAATGAAAGTGAAAACGTCTACCCTGCTGGAACCCAGATGCTAAGTCAAGTGACTTCAGCTGCTCAATGGATCTCACTACACAGGAGCAGATCTTCAGCCTCTGTGTTGCAAACCTAGAGATACTTTAGTGAATAGGTAAAGAAGAAACTCAGAGGGTCTACGTGTGCTAGAGGCAGAATCCCTGTGATGAAGAGGATGATATGGGATAGTTGAGTCTTCAGTGACTTATTTAACAGATGCTTATGTGCAAATTCGTTTCTGGAAACTGAACAAACAAGCCAAACAAAGTCTCTTCCCTGGCAGCTAACAGTTTCAAGTGGAAAAGACTGAAGATAATGAACAAAGGCATCCGTTAGTCTCTTGATATTCTGACAGGCTTTCCAGTGTGCATCGTAATGGAAGATGGCTATTCATGTGTACAGCAGCGACATCGGGTTTAGTGCGCATCCCAGTTCCCTGGAAAGTGACATGATTCACAAAGCTGCATAATGTCCCCGAATATAACATTCTTTTCCAGATAGTAGGAGGAGCTAGTTTTGAATTCATTGAAACTCAAAAATCTCCTTTTCCTAAAGGACTTAAAATGGATTTGGAGAGGGAGGCTGGAGTGTTAGTCTCACTCAGAGAGGAGATACACGGTGATAGAGGGCACATACCACTGTGTCCAACACAAGCCATGTACATCCAGCGTGAAACATCAGGATTGGAAGTGAAAGTCAGGAGTGGAGATGGAGAATGCTCACTGAAGGCTGCAAAGTGAGGGAAGATGACAGCAAAGACTTGTGCATGGGAAGGAGAGTACCGGGCCGCATCCCAAAGACAAGAGCCAAGGCCAGTTTTTAAGTTCTTAGTGCATTTTCGCTTGGATAGGTAGGATCCCTGTGAGCAGGGTAGAATGGAGAAAATATTCTTGATGCACAGGCTAGGCACAAATACAACCAGAAGGAAGGTCACAGAAAAGAAAGTGAGATTTAACTGCTATGCTGAGAAACGGCTGTGCATTTCTTAAACAGCATGTGCCTAGACTGACCTTAGCAGGACCATGTTTTACATTATTTAGGGTAACACAAAGTACTGTAAAACATAAACAAAAATATAAGATGGCTTGGCACAGTGGTGCCCATCTGTAATCTATTTATTAGGAAAACTAAGGCAGGACAATTATATGTTCAAGGCCAGCTTGAGCTACATAGTGAGTCTCAGGGCTATACTAGGCTACAAAGCAAGACCATTCCCCCAAACCACACATGCTAGAATGAAAAGTGATTTAAATACAATAAAAGATTTTTTAAAAATATTTTGTTTATTATTTTTATGTGTATGAGTGTACTGCCTGCATGTATGTAAATGCACCCATGTCATGCAGTGTCCATGGAGGTCAGAGAAGGGTGTCAGATTCCCCTGGAACTGGAGTTATGGATGGTTGTTAGTTGCCATGTGGGTACTGGGAGCAGCCAGTGCTCTTAACTACTGAACCATCTCTCCTTCCCCCAAGATTTTTTTTTTCTTGATCATGTATGAATCTAAAGCATGGTTCTTGATTAGCAGACAGTTTTTCCTGTCCTTTGGCCCCAACATTGTCTAGGTCTTTATCTTTATTATAGACATTTAGTCAACAGCATAGAAAGGTATGGTGTTTTCAATGAGGCAAGGCAGTGTGTGGAAAAGGAGTCTCTCTAAGAACCTACGAGAACAGGAGGTCCTGAGAGGCCATTGCGTGAAGTTGTGAAAATGGAGCCTGGGTTGCACTGGAAACCCCAAGATACTGTAAATCCCAGAGCCTTGGGAAATCTCCCAAGGAGAGCTGAATATAGGGAGTGAAACCAGCCCTGCTGGGTTTTGGTCTTACTTTGGTCTTGTATTTTCTCACAATGCCCTCATTCCTCTCTTTTAGAATGGAAGTGTATATTCTGTGCCATTATATGTTGGAAGCATGTAATTCTTTTTATTGTGCAGAGTGCTACAATTGAGAAATTTCCTCAAGTCTCAGAAAAGGCTTTGAACTTTAAATTTTTTTAAATTTATTTTTATTTTGTGTCTATGAGTGTTTTGTCTGCATGCGTATAAGTGCACCATGTCTATGCAATGCCCACAGAGGCCAGAAGAAGGCATCAGATACCCTGCAACTAGAATTACAGGTGGTTATTAGCTGCCCTGTGGGTACTGGGAACCTAATCCAGGTCTTCTGCAAAAACAGTCAGTGCTCTTCACTGCTAAGCCATTCTCCAGCCCTGACTAGACTTTTGAAGCTGTTAAAGATCATGGGGACATTGGAAGTTGAACTAAATGCATTTTGCCTTACAATATGGCCATGAGTCTGGAGGGTTCAAAGGGTGGAATGTGGTAGTTTGAATGAGAAATTCCCCCTCATAAGCTCAAATATTTGAATACATTTCCCAGTTGGTGGTGCTGTTTAGGGAGGTTTAGGAGGTGCAGCTGTGCTGAAGGAAGTATGTCACTGAAAGCAAGCTTTGAGAGGTCTTAGCCTTGCCCCACTTCTAGTTCATTTTCTCTGCTTCATGTTTGTGGTTTAAGGTGTGCTCAAGCTTTCAGCTCCTGCCACCATGCCTACCATTTGCTACCATGCCTCCCTACCAGTGTGCATGCCTCTGGGACCATAAGCCAAAATAAGCTCTTCTTTTTTCTTAAACTCTTCTTTATATATTTTATTTATTATTTTTATTTTACATGTATGAGTCTACTGCCCGCATGTATGTAAGTGCACCCATGTCGTGCAGTGCCTGTGGAGGTCAGAAGTGGGTGTCAGATCCCCTGGAACTGGAGTTACAGACAGTTGTTAACCACCATGTGGGTGCTGGGATTCAAACCCAGGTCTTCTGCAAGAACAGTCAGTGCTCTTTACCACTGAGCCATCTCTCCAGCCTCAACTCTTTCTTCTAATAGTTGCCTTTGGTCATGCTTTATGACAGCAATAGAAAAATAACTAATACAGAAGGCACATCTACTTAAAGTCCTAGCCCAGAAATGACAAATGTGATTTTCACAAACATCCTTTGGCAACAAGAAGTCACATAAAGGGGTGGGGCAGAGAAATATTTCTTTCTGGGGATATCTCCAAACTTTGGATGGGAAAAATAAGCTGCAATTTGCCTCTCTAGCACACATAGGACACACTTAGTCCTCTCTAAGAGAATCAAGTGTAAGTATCAATTGTTTTCTGCAAAGAGTTCAAATACCACCATCTCTTAAGAGATGTACCGAGTTGCGTCTATGTTCTGTCTGGCAACAATACACTGAGAAAGAAAACATGTAATGACCAGAGACAATTCTAAGTCATCATCTCTGCTCTTGTTAGCAGCTTTGAAATGTTTTCCTCCTCCCGTGCCTTTGCTTAGAATTGGTTCCAATTGGGAGTCATTTGTTCCTTCTTGAGGTTTGTTCAAGGTCTTGTCCTTGGTCCCATTACTACGTGCAGCTGATCAGGAGGAGGGAGTTATGTAAGCTGGCACTAGAGTCTCTTATCAAGCTCCACCTGCAAACCAGCTGTGAGCTGCACAAGCAAACTAGAGTGAGAACTGCCTGGGGACCCCTTTCCCCCACTCTCCAGATCATGTCTAAACCCTACTTTGCCAACTTAACTGAATTTAGAATCACCTAGGAAACATACTTCTGGACATGTCTGTAATGTCATTTCTTGTTTGTTTGTGTGTGTGTGTGTGTGTGTGTGTGTATGTGTGTGTTTCTATGTGTGTCTGTGTCTGTGTGTTGTATGCATGTATGTGGGTGCACTTACCAGTGTGGTAACATGTGCAAGTCAGAGGTTGTTGACATTGAAATGTCTTCCTCCATTGCTTCTCTGTCTTGTGTTTTGAAATTGGGGGTCTCTCATTGAACCTAGAGCTCATTGATTGACTACCCCTGGGATCTGACTGTCTCCACTACCAGACAGCATCAGGATAACAGACATGTGCTGCCCTACCTGGTTTTTACGTGAATTATGGGGGCTCCAACACAAGACCTCATGCTTACATAGCAAGCACTTTACCCATTGAGCTACCTCCTCAACCCTCTTTGAGGCATTCTAGAGAAGCTTAACTGAGATGGAAAGACCCCATCGTGAATGTGGCTGGCATCATCCTATGGGCTGGGTCATCGGGGTTATGTAGAAAAGAGAAAGCAAACTGAGCACCAGCATTCATCAGGCCTCTTGTCTCCCGACACAATGGAACCAGTTGCTTCATGCTCCTACTGCCACAAGGAGAGGCATTCTTCTTCACACTGCACCTTCTCAGCCATGATGGGCTGTGCTCCCTCTTAAACCTTGAGCCCAAATGACACTTCTCTCATGTTGCTTTGGTCAGGTATTTGGTCACAGTGATATGAAAAGCTACTAATATAACATAATAATATATGACAGATTAGAAAAGAAATAGTTACAATAAAGATCTTGTAATCTACCTGGATTTTTTTTCTTCAACAGGGTCTCCCATAGCCCCAGCAAGCCTGTAACTTACTATGGTAGACCAGCCTGCCTCTGCTTCCCTAGTACTGGCTATGCTGGCCAGTAGGAGAAGGGTATTATTAAGGGAGAAAGGGGCGGGGGAATGGGGGCACCTTAAGTGGGACAACTATGGTGAAGGGGTAAGACAATGCGAGAGATAAATAATGCCTAGCTAGTTTTGAAAACCAGAGGGAACCATATTACTCCTACAACCTGCTGACAAATTATACATAGCAGATCAAGAAGTACATGTCTAGGTAAGCTTCAACTGAGAACAACTGGTCTTTTCCCAAGACTTATCTACATACCACACAGTAATTAAAAGTACCAGACTGGTAGAACTAACATTCTTGGATGTTTAACAGACATACTTTGAGGCCTATACTAATTTGGTAAGAGGGACATAAAGGACAGAAAAAGCTCCTTGCCCTCCTACGTCGACTAGTTCCAGGGGACTATGAGCATCTCTCAAAATGTCCTGTAATGGTGGTAAGTCTCCTGTCCTCTTGATCAAAGATGCCAAGGAGATCCCACAAGATGGACTTGAACCAGTGTCCAGTCTATAAAAAGGAGGATCAACACAGAGGAATCATTTCCTCCATGCTTCCAAGCAAAGCCAACCATGGTTGAGCAGGACCTTTGACTTATCTTCACATAGGCGGAACTGGTAAAAGAAAGGAGCCAGGGGCTCCTCCCAAGCCCATGTGACCCCTGAGGAACAGATCCTCAAATGACCTGAAGACTAAAAGTAAATTGGTTTATCGGGCCCAACTGTATGGACTTAAACATCTAAAAGGAAAGTATAACCAAAGATTAAAGGGGCCAATATAATTTCTTAAGAGTCCATATGCATAACTAAAGGCTACATAACAAGCAACAATACCAGGTAGGAGATACCTTCTTTTGAGTTGTTGGCCAGGGTGAACAAAGGGACTTGCAAATGGTAACCCAGCATAGAACTGGGAAAATGAACAGCAGACCCTAATCT